>NC_056732.1:309100565-309400565 GCF_019279795.1 Protopterus annectens | reverse complement strand
AAGATTTACTGAGCTCTGAGAAAATGAACAGGAGATAATTTGTAGCAAAGGAAGTTTGCTCAAGAACAATACAGGTTTGCTGGGCATCATGGAACTACAGAAAACATTGGGTGGGAAGAATACTTAAAGAGCTGATACAACAGACAATAGGAATGAAAAAGGGGGGGGGGGCATAGATTACCATAAGTGACAGTGGCAGAGACACAGCCTTAGAAAACCACAACAGGAAAAGGGTTGGAAATTTGGGGAAAATTCAGAGAAGAAGCAGGCTAGCTAGGGATCCAATCAAATAAAGCCAATATTGGAGCCCTTTCAGAAACATTAGCTTAATGTCTCAGTGGGGGATAGGGCAGACACAAAGAACAGGGGAACAGAAAGGCACAGGAATGCAACTTCTCTGATCTACAGGACAGTGATCCCATGCGGGTTAGAATTTCAGAAAGTTTAACTTAATGTCTCAGTTAGTTTCATGTTGACTTGCATTAATTATCACATGGCAGACTAATAGGCTCATAGGAGGTTACTAGGCTAATGGCCCTGGGGCCCTTACAAGCCTAGCCAAGAGTTCATCCCTAAAAAAGAGACCTCAGTCAACACCTGTCACCTCTCTCAATGAGGAACACACGTGGAACCCCGGGGACAAATTTGTGATTTCTCATCCACTCGTCAAGGTTGCTCTTGAAGATGGCATGTATGGGAAGTCTATTCCAGAGATGGGGCAGCCTCTGGGAGACAAACCTGTCTCTCCAGCAGGTTTTGTTGATGTTGCATATTAGATTTAGGCCTTTCAAGTGGATAATGCGCAAGGAGTTCTACTTACGGATATGGAGCATCTCTAGTATGGCAGGGTCTGAGATTGCCTTGTAGGTGAGACACAGATCACCTCTGAGCAATCTGTACAATGCCAAGTAGAGTGATACTGATTTCAGCTTGTCCACATAGGACAGGTGTTGGAGGCCATGGATTCTCTTTGTGAGGTATTTCTGTGTCTTTTCCAGTTGGTGCAGATGTTTGGAGAGGTACATACCAAACATGGCTTTATACTCAATTATTGTCCTAATGAGGGAGGAGTACAGAGCGGTAATAATCTCCTTTTATCTGGAAGCAATCCTTTTACTTATGAAATGAACTAAGTAAAAGGCTTTTCTGACCACTACTACATGATGGTCGAATGTGAGTTTGTTGTCAACCTGAGTACCCAGGTCTCTCACCATTGGATGTGTGATTAGGGGGTTGCCGTTGATGTTCTAATCAGTAGAGGCTGCGTTTTTGCCAAATGGTACTATAATACATTTTTTGTGTTTAACTTGAGACCATGACTTTGGCACCAGTCATTTGTTTCTGTGAGACCCTCTTGCAGTATGTTAACATCATTTGGGGAGTCAATGACAGCACCCAACTAACAGTCATCCGCAAACTTGGTCAGCCACAGGCCCTTTCTCCTTCCCTGGACCTCTGAGAATTATATACCAGACAGTAGGTATCCCAGGACAGATCCCTGGGAAGCACCACTAGTGATAAGTCTGCTGCAGCAGGTGGAGGCACCTATTTTGACCTTGTGGGCCCTATCTGTGAGCCAGTTGCCCATCCATCTGATGAGATAAGGATTTACGCCAAGTTGTGTTAACTTTTTGATAATGCCCAAGTGAGGGATTGTTTCAAAGGCCTTGGCCAAGTCAAGGTAAGCTGTATGTACCGAGTCAAGTTAATGGGGTGATAGTTTCCAGGGTCAGTAGTGGCACCACCTTTGTGCAAAGGGATGAGAATGGCAGTTCTCCACTCTGCTGAATGAAGCCTGGACTTAAAATGTGGTTGAATAGGGGGGGTCAATGGCAAAGCTAGTTTTTGCTGGAGATGGTGCAGAATACATCCTGGGATACTATCAGGTCCCATGGAAACTGTGTTCTTTGTCTTGGACATGGCCTTTAACACTTGATCTACAGAGATATGAGGTGAGGGACAAGTATTGGAGATGTCGATTAGGCCTTTGGGTGGAAAGGCGGGTGAAGTTTGTGTTGAACCTGTCTGCTAGCAGGTTGGTTAAGTCAACAGGATCAGTTTAAGTGATACCATTAAGTACCAATTTGCAACAAACCTGGGCTTTTGTGGATATAATTACATAAATTAGTAGAAAATCACTGAATAGTTATTTGGCAAACTGGAAATACTTCTAAATCAACTATGTTGTTTCCAACCTGTTAAATTAACACTTTGCTAATGTAAGCAGTTGGCAGTTAGGTAAATGATTTACAAAACTGTTAATCTGATCTTATTGGCAATACTAAATATAAATGTAGCTAGAGCTTAATTTAATAGATTAGGGAGGGTGGAGTGAGATGAATGGTGACACTGTCAACTTCTAAAACATGAAACCCAAAGACCCACTCATCTATACATCTGACTAATTCAGCAAATGAATGAGAATATGAGTAAGCAACCAGATTATTACAGTGAATAAAATGAATAGTTTTTCTAATACAGGACACCAGAACCATGAGAGAAATTAACTGGCAAAAAACAGATATGCTCTTAAGAACAATGTACAAATGAGGAGGGATTGCGTTGGCCTCTTACATTCTCTAATTTGGAAATTAGATATGCAAGTGAATTTTCATATATAGAAACTATTGCAGCAAACCCATATTAAAGGAATGCAGGAGCATCACCAGAGCCACATCACCAAAATGTAGATATGAGAGATACTCCTTGGGTAGAGTTAAAGGATAATATTGTCAGCAATTAATTATTTTGCATTGAATAAACTAAAGCACAAGATCAAAAGAGAGTGTTAGAATAGTATAATATCTGTACATTTTCTACAGGTTATCTTGGGTTGCATACATATTTTAAGGTCAGAAGATGGCTTCAGAGAGGGATAGTCAACTAGCTCTTTTACCTTTCAGAAACAATAGTTCTCCTTTAAATGAAAGTGAATTAATAGTACTTGTTAAAGAGCTGTGTTGCAGTCTGAGTTTGAAATTATAGTGGACCATTCTGTATTTGCAAGTTGAATAAGAAATGAGAAAATGCTAGTTTGTTTTAAAGTTGTGATTGATATCAGTTTAGCCACAGATTCTATGTTTTTTGGCAGAGATGGTGTCAGTACAATGATCAGTGTGTTTGGTGGTTCCACAACAGCTGTAGTGTACCTATGGAATAATTTATAACAATGCAATCATTAATAATTTCAGGTTGAGACTCCAACTCAGAGACAGTTTGGGTGAAGTGAAAGTTACTGAGAAGGACTAACTTATCTACAGAAAAAGTACTCTTCCACTGTACATTAAAATCAGAACTTATCACCGCATTTTGGTTTTAGGAAAGAGTATTGCAGTTTCAAAGAAAAGACTGATATTCTTGGGTTATGCATGGGGTGGATGAGAAGGAAAGATCCCACACCAAGGTTAACGTGATTGCCAACTTTGGAGACAGTGTTACTTGGCCTCAGCTCTTTAAGGAATACCATTTTAAGTTTTAAGTCATGACTCTGTAATGCCCATAATGTCATATGATTTTGCAACCATCCATGCTTCTAGTAATGGGAAATTGTTACATATGGTATTAGTACTGAAAAGGACAATGTTCCTCTACTATGTGGTCATCTATTGTAGCAGTGGTCACCTGTCTTGTTTAAGCACAGGAGTTCAATTTTACTTTTAGATACCTACATCATGAAAGCACAGACACAGATGAACTGTCAAATAAGCAACCATACTATTTAGTGTAATTGTAAAAACTGCCTCAGCAAGACAGGATCATTTGACATCCCACATGCACTCTCAGCCTTATGGGATGCCATACATTGCATCCCTTCCATTAATTAAGCATGATGTTTATATTAATAAATAGCATTTATATACATATAATGTAACAAATATATTATAGTCTAGGGATGTCATGTGACATGACATACATTCATTATTTTTAGGTGAAAACTTTGTAAAATAAATGTACAGCTTTGTTTCATATTTGAAGTTACTTTGATGACACTTTCTGTACAGTTGACAGTTTTTCATCATTTCAGTCTCTGGATATTCCTAGTCAAAATGGAATATCAAGAGTCTTTCTTTACATGTGACAATTCCTTAGTGTGGTTCATGCATTTTCTCTAAACAAAGACACTGGGCCGGATTCACGAAGGCTTGCACGGAGTCTAAGAGTAGAGTATGACTCCATGCAGCCAACATGCCCGCCGAGCGATCCAGGAAGAGCCGGTAGGGGCGTGTAACAGAGCTCCTTAAACTAGTCCTACACGGACAGGGCTTGGATATGCAAATTACCTCAATTGCAGGCGAAAGCTATACAAATGAGGTAAATTTGTGATCCAGGAAACTCAAACCTGTCCGAGTAGGAGTAGTGTTATTTGCAGAAATGTACTCAGTTGATAACCGAGTACGGTTCTGCAAATAGCAAAACGGAGCCGTGACAGCTGCAAAAAAAGCATGCATTTACAGGAGGAAGCATGCCAATGGCCAAAAATATGGCCATTGGCAATGGGAAGTGATTTAAAATAGAAATAAAATAACTTTTTTTTTTCATCCTGATCTCCAGGGTTTAACCGTAGAGCAGTGCCGCACAAATGTGCTGCACCCTAAAAAACAGAAAATTAATAATTAAGATCCACAAATGTGGATTTTATAGCTAAAATGAATTTACAATGCAAGTGAATGGCAGGCTGAGGACAACATGGCCACCGAGTAGAGGTTGCTGAGGGGGGAAGCTCAGTCTAAAAGATGTAACCAAGCATTAGTAGGGAATCCTATGCAAATGAGAGTTAGGATAGTGAATCGCAAGTTTACATAGGAAATGAGCACAGTCAGTGGAGTGTAGGAGTAAGATAACGGGAGTAACAGAGTAGAAGATAGATGACATCACGAGGGGGGTAAGTATGAAAGGAGTGAAGCTCATTGGAGCAAATTGTCATGTGTCAGCCGACAATTGCATATTATTGAAAGAGGTGTGTCAACAGGTAGGCCAGGTAAAGTCAAGAAATGGAAGGCGTATGCCGTGGATAACCCCAAAGTTTCTTGCTGAGCATGCATGCGCATGTGTGCATGCCAGTAAACTCGAGTAAGACAGTGTGCACACGTGTAAACTTGTGCGCGCGCGTGTAAGCTTGAGTAAGCATATGTAAGGCTGTGTAAACAGTTGTAAGCACATTTGCACCAGTGTGCACGCATTTTAACAAGAATAAGCAGGTTTTAGTCCGTGTAAGCATGTGTGCGCGCATGTTAGCTGCTGTGTGCGTGTTTGTGCTTGTGTGCGCGGCGCTCCCCCCTCAGGAAACAGAAAGGAAAAAGGAAGCACACCAAATAGTAGGGAACTTACCAGGGAGTACTAGCAGAGCTAGCAGGTGAAAACAATCAGAATCAGGCAATTACCCAGGCAGAACACTAGCCCAGCCCAGCCCAGCACTTAAAACACTGCAAACAACAGTTCATTATGTTTCTCTCAAGAGACACTGCAACACTGCAGTAAGCTAATAGCAGTGAAAACTGAAAAAGCTGTACTGAGGCAAAAAATGTTAGGGGCTGCCATTGCTGTTATAAGGCAACATATGCAACATGCTGAGGGTGGTGATGATGCAAATGCTGCTGGACAACCCACAGTGAGGAGACGGAGAAGAGTGTACAGGCCCAGGGTAACCTACTAGGGGCTACATGAGCAGGAGATAGTGGAGCGCTATAGAGTGGACAGAGACCTCCTGCAGCAAATTGTTGAGCTGTGCAGGCCACACCTCACACACAGAATCAACAGAGGGGAACCCATCCCAGTGGAAACTAAGGTATGTGTTGGCCTAAGAATATTAGCAACAGGTACCTTCCAGAGGCCAACTGGTGCAATGATGGGAATATCACAGGCATCAGCATCCATGGTACTGCACCAGTTCATGGATGCCATGTCAGCACATGTTGGTGATCATGTATACTTCCCCAATTCCTGTGAGTTATTGGCCAGCAATATGTGTCTCTTCCAGCAAATAGCGGAATACCCTGAGGTAGTGGGTGCAATAGACTGCACGCACATACGCATCAAAGCACCAGCTGGTGAGCAGGGTAGGGTCTACTTCAACCGCAAGGGCTTCCCCTCCATCAACTGCCAGGTCGGGTGTGATGCCCAGGGCATAATACTGAATGTGTGTGCTGGCTGCCCTGGAAGCTACAATGATTACCATGTCTGACATCTGATGCAGCTGTACCAGACATTTGCCAATGGGGACATCCCACATGGACACCTAGTGGGGGATGCTGGCTATGCACTAGAGCCATGGCTGATGACACCCTTCAGAAATGCACACACACCTGAACAGGAACGCCATAAGGAGGCACACGCACAAACACGAAATGTAATCGAGCGTGTGTTTGGGCTGCTCACGTCACAGTTCCGGTGCCTGGACACATCTGGTGGAGCCTTGCAGTACTCACCAACTACATGTACCCAAATTATCATGGTATGTGCTATGCTACATAATATGATCCTGCGAAAACAGCTGCAGCAGGACCAGCATAGGCCTGGGCCAAACAGCCCCCCACCATTGCCAGGGCCATCACAGGCAGAGCGTGACTCGGAGGAGGAACAACCTGAGCCTGCCCCAGTAGGCAGAAGGAGGCGTGCCCGGTATGCTCTGGCCTTGGCAAAGAGGCAACGCATAGCACATACACTGGCTCAGTAGGAACTCTGGAAATGATACCTCTCTCTGACCCACACATATAGTAAAAGGGATGCCTACATTGACACTACCTGCAGTCAAACATGTATAGGGAGTGTAGTATGTGCATCTGACGTAGGCAGCCCTGCATCAACACCTGAGGCATGATTGCCATGTGTTAAGCAATATAAAGCAGTGCTAAACAGCATTTACCACTATGTAGTATAAGTAAACCAAATCGCACACACCAACTAGTACAAATGTGGTCAATGTTGAGTAATATTGGCCAACGTCCAGCAATGATGGTTAATATTGAGCAATGTTGGACAAGCTGGGTCTAAGTAGGGCATAGCTGAACAAAAGCCAACATGCTCATAGTTGCTCTACTGGCCCTTAAGCAGTCTGGTCTGCTCAGTATGAAAATATAAGCAGTGATGGCCCTCGAACCCAGGTTACTGTGCACTATAGTCATAGTACTGAACCACTAAACCATGACAGCATTCCAATGGTTAACCTGTATGAAGAAATGTTGATAAGTCTATGCAAAGTATTCCATGGAAACCCTGCAGGCACAGCATAATCCCTGTCGAGTTATGACACAAAGGTGAGTCCTGCAGTAAGAATAGAACCTGACTTTCAACACACACAGTACAAATGTTAATATTGGACATACACATACATCAACAAATGTAGTGGACCTCAGACAGCAACATACAGAAAGGTCACACTGGGCATGCTCACACACGAATACATGAGACAAATGTCAGGCAACAGAACACCGACAGTCTGAACTGGGCATGCTCACACACTTAGGCCATGTTGGAGTACAGCAGTGGGCCACACATATCAGGCAGTTGCTTGTGTTAACCCAGGAACCTCTCACTATCCAGCAATCTGCCCTGTGCACACACTTATATGACAACAGACACGTATATAATATAGTGGAACCCTGTCATAATCAAATATGTTCCGCAGATACCTAAGCGGTTCATAGAAAGTGGGAAAGCAAAGATGATAAAAACCTGAAAACAGTATCAGCGATAAACATTGTGCATCATGAACATTGTCATAGGTTCAGAGGTTGATACTAGGCTAACTGCCTTAGGGCATGTTCAAGCATAGCCAGAGTGTGTTTGGCTGCTGCAACCCAGTCAAATCAGAACACTGTGCCCATGAATAGTAGGTCACACAAGATAGCTCATTTACGTTTAGTGTATTTTGCCTCTGTCTAGCAGGTACCCAGAAGATATCCCATGGGTACACATACGATCACCCATCCACTTGTCAAGATGTCACCTGTAGATGGTCAGTGCGTGGCTCTGCTTATGCAAAACTTGGACTACACTCTGCAGTGAGTGGAGCCTTACTGATAATAATCTGTCCCCCCAGCATGTCCTATCAACATCTGTGCTGAGGTATATGTCCCTGGAGTGTGTAGCTCCAAGGGGGTTGGATATCCTGAGATGGAGCATGTCCATCAATTCTGGGTCAGATATTGCCTTAAACTACAGGCACACAACACATCCGTGTAGGTGGTAAGTGACTGAGTAGAGCTGGAGTTACTGTATCTGAACTGTGCAGGGCATCCGTGTGAGTCCCTACATCTGCTTGATGAGTAACATTTGTGGCCATTACAGTTGCTGCAGGTTTCGGGTAAGGTACAACCCAAATGTGGCATAGTAACCAAGCATGGTTGTGATGAATATAGGGACACAATGACTACACGTGATCAACATGTGAAACCATGTGGGATATGGTGGGCTATGTAGAAGTACTGTCTAACCACTTTGGCAATGTGATTGTCAAAGGCGAGAGTACGAACAGGTCGTGTCCCCAAACCCGTAACAACTACTACCATATGTAATGGATTACTACCTATGTGGTAATGTGTGGGCATGTTGTCATTCTCAAAGGGGATGACTATGCAACTAATGGCATGTAGCCGTAGACCATGGCTCAGGCACCAGTCATCCTATCTCTGTGAGACCCTGTATGAGTATGCATGTGCCAGCTGGAGAGTTGATTATGGCACCCAGTTTGAAGTCATCTGTGAACATGGGCAGCCATATCCCTCCTGTGATAGCCTGTACATCACACAAATATATACTGAACAAGAGAGGTCCCAGGACTGAGCCTTGTGGGATGCCATGTGTAACTGGTGTATAGTCAGACATGGCACCTGCAACACTGAGCATGTGGGTGCTATTCCTGATCCAGGTTGCAATCCACCGTGTGAGATATGTGTCGATATTGATGCCGGTGAGCCTATGCATAATGGACGTGTGGGGTATTGTGTTGAAGGGTTGTGCAAGGTCCAGGCAGGCTGTGTGGACAACCGTCTCAACACTGATGGACCTGGTAACTGTTTAAAGAATACAAACAGGTCCAACAGGCAAGATCTGCCCACAACAATGCTGTAATGTGTAGGACCCAGTGTCTGTAGGTTTCCCATGTCTATGTGCATGAGTCCCATTACAATACACTCCATAGCTTTGTAGAACAGGCTAGTTAGCCCTATAGGCCGATATTGTCTGTGGTCTGTTATGGCAGTATTCAGTGGAGCGGGACCACTATCACTGTACACCATTCCATGGGTACGAATCCTGCATTAACCCTGATATCAAGCAGTGACGTAATGTGAGGGTTACGTCTGTCATGACGGCCATGTACAACACAGGCCGGGACACTGTCTGGTCCCATTGATGCTGTGTTGTCCGCTGTGGGAAGAGCAGCACTCACCTGTTTATCCGTGATGTCAGGGAGGTTACACTCTGTTGGGATGGACAGTACCTCCTTAGGGGGATGGGGGGGGCATCTGCATTGAACCTGTTTGCCAGGATGTTGGCAATGTCTGTGGGTTCAGGGTATGTTCAGTCAGTATGCAGTAACACACAGCATATCAGTGAGTGCCCAGCCAGGTACCTGAATTAACTGAAGAAGGCCTTGGGAGTGTCTGATGTGTCTGGTGCAATTGTCCATTAGAAGCGGCCCTGACATAAATACATGAGTGATTGTAGCTGTCTGCTAGTACAGATCACGGATGCCTTCCCTGTCTGGGATTGTGCTCTATCATGTAGTAGCTTCCTCCTTTTGTTGTATAGCATATTAATGGCCGGGGTCCACCAGACAGGTCCCCTGCCATTGGAGTAGAGTCCAGGTGTTATTTTGGATAGCATGATCCATGCAGTCCACTAGGTGTCCATAGACTGTGTATGTAAAGGATTCAGCAGTCTGAACCATACTTACCACTGACCCAGGGTCTCTGAAGGATACCACTGTGGTATGGATAAGTGTGACATTTGCTTTTGGGAAGTTCAAGATTACCCAGGATGGGTGTGGGGACGGGATATGGATGTCCAGTGAGATAAAGTAAGTTCTGTCCTTACCAATGAGGGGTATATCGCAGGTGTGGAACATAGAGTCCCCATGTTGGTGATGATCATGTCCAATATGTTGTCCTGTCTTGTGGGTGTGGTGACCAGTTGTGGCATAGCATATGAGTTTACAAATTGCAGCAACTGTTTGGTGAGGGTGTTGGGGCCTGAGTACTATCCCCAGTCAATGTGTGTGTATTTGACGTCACCCAATATAATGGTGTTTGGAGAAACCGTCATATTGTCCAGTGTTCCACAGAAAGACGAGTGTGGTTGCTGAGTTTGTGAGTGTGGTCTGTAGCAGGCAAAAAAACAAAAGGCAGATTTGCACAATGTTAGGTGCATATGTATGGTCTGTGATGCTTTGTGCAGTGCTACCAACCCGGAGGTATGTGTATCTGTGATGTATATGGATACTCCCCCTATTTGTGTTGGCCATTCCGAGTTATGTGGTCAGAAAGCATGGTACGAAATATAACCTGGTAGTGCTGGTGTGCATGTGGGAGCCTGAACCATGTGTTTGTTAGTGCACAGATATTGCTATTCTCCATACTGAGGAGATTCCTGAGTGTGGTCAATGTGAGGGTAATACATCTGGTGTTGAGCAGCATTACCCTCAGTGTCATGTACTCTGTAATGTCTATGGAGGTGGGTCTGTCTGTTGAGCCCCACTTAAATAAGGCAGTATGGTGGTAGCAAGTGCCTTAGCCAATATTCAAAAGTCCAAGGGTGACAGGTGCAAGCTGTCCATAGGGAAGCTATGTGGCATGTCGAGCATGTCACCCCAGGCTGACAGACACTGTATCTCCCTTGAATAACACCAATATGTTAGCCAACTGTTAAACGTGATCAGTTTGTTGGTATACTGAGACATCATACTTGGCGAGTGTAAGATGCTAGACAAGGTCAGGGTCATACCAGCTTGGGCTACATGATCAGAGAGTTCATCTATGTATCATGTCATGTGGTCCAGGGAAGAATGTCTGAGGTTGTACGCACCAGCATGGACAATGATGGAGCCAGTCCTGGATTTGCTTTGGAGTGACCTGAGTGCATGTGTTATGTGGCAGATCCTGGCACCTGAGAGACAGCTCTAAGTGACTATTCCCTTGTTTGGCCTGGTGAGTGGGACGTCAGTGTGTCTGACATTAAGTGTCACCCATTACATGTGTGTTATTTCCTTTGAGAGGAGTAGCCTTTTTGGAGACTGGGAAAACACATTAAAAGAGGCACATCCCTCTTTGGAATGTCTGATGATGTTAGCATCCTACAAATATATCAGGTGAACATAATATATCAGGTGAACAAAAGCCAGCCAGTAAAGCATATAGCGCGCTGTGTTATTTCCTTGTCCCGGAGGAATGGAAGAACAAAGTCTTCCATTCCTCCGGGACAAGGAAATAATTGCCAGGGTAACAGGAATAAGGAAGTGACGTATTCCACTACCATTGGTGCGTCTGGCACTCAAGGCTTGAATATGCATGAGCCTCGTAAAGCGGACTATGTTAACATTTCCATAGAACATTGGTTAAAAACTGATCTCGGTTTAAATTGTAGGAATGAGAATGTGAATTCTGACCTGGGTACACTAGATCAACAAATCCACATGTTTAAAACTTTGTTATTCAAATATAAGAAAATTCAGTTAGAAAATGAGTACCTAACTGAATGTATTAAGAGGGAGCAAGTCCCTAAAGGACTACGAATGTGGAAATATCCAACCGGGTTGGAAAAGGATTCACATCTTTACAAAGAACTTTTGGGATTTTTTAACAGACAAGGCTGTGAATTGTTACGTATTCTTATTGTGGATAACAATAAGAAAATGGGACTATTGTTAAGAGAAATTAATCAGGTAGATGTCAACATTAAAAATGACTTATTGTTTGAATGTTTTTAATGCTGTGTTTGATACTGTCTATAACGAACTCAGTGATTTAAAAGGGAGAAAGGAAAGGAAGTTATGTAGGGACAAAATGGATTATGAGAAGGGTGTGGCTTACCCAGACCCCCAAGAGGGCAATTTAATCAAATGACTGGTAATCACAGTACTTATACGTTAGGGCAAGCTTGTGAGACACAAGATGATAAGGAAGGAGAGGAAATCCCTTTAGAACAAGCCCCCCTCAGGAGATCGGAGAGGTTAATCAACCAAAGACAGATGAGGTCGAATTATTACAGTCCTCGATCTGCACCACGGAGGGGGAGGGGGGGATGGAACAACTACTGGAGATAAGCAGCCCATCACATACTGAGACTGAGAATGTGATTCTTTCAATTGTGACTAATGATTTGGGTGACTTCAGTATTTATAATTACAGTGGTCTTACTGTCACTAGGGAATGGGCCGATTTTCTATCCAAAGGTATGAATTTTGTGCCTACTAGCAAGGGCAACATAGTAGATGTTATGGCGCAGTTAAAACTATTTACAAGGAAATTAAATCTAGCTTTATTTTTTCCTGATAGTAATTTTACTTGTGGCTCAAACCTTAGAAGACCAAGTACCTTTCAACCTCCCAATCACCCTTTGGTACAAATATTTGAGGTTCTATGTGAAAACGACATTAGAACACGATTGGGTTATAGGCATAATGACTCACCCATAGACAATTTAAAAATAGAGAAGGGTATTTTGAGTGAAATTTTACATCAGACTAATATAAGACTTATGAAACCGGACAAGGGTGGGGTCTGGTTATTATGAACACTGATGATTACAATAGTAGAATGTTTGACATACTATATAGTGAAGTGTACACTGAGACCTCACGAAATGAATTAAACATAGCATATCGTAACATTGACTTAGAATTGGAGCAACTTTTACTGAATGGACAAATCACACTAGACACACACAACTACATTTTAACCAAGCATCCCAGGATTCCCACCATATTTGGAATACCAAAAATTCACAAATCAATACACAGTCCACCTTTAAGACCCATTGTAGATGCTAAAGCCTCCAAAACATTTAGTATAGCAAAATACATTGACAGTATGACTAAGGGGGTCCTTGATTAATTGGACTACTATAATTAAGGACTCATGGGACTTCCTTGGTAAAGTCAATCAGAATATGTATGACAGTAACCTCATCCTGGTGACTATTGACGTCTGTGACCTGTTTTCAGTTATACCACATGATATAGGTCTGGACTGGTTCTATGAGTTTCTATGCAGTAATTCGTCATTGAATCATGACGCCATCTTGACCATCCGTACTTGTATGGAGATGGTTTTGGAAAATAATTTCATTACATTTAAAGGACATTTATTTAAACAAAGGCTTGGAGTTGCCATGGGTGCATGTTGTGCACCAATCTTCGCCAACATTGTCTTAGCACATTGGGAAGATCAATACATTTTTAACTCCGAATTCAGGACTTCATGGGTATTGTATGGGCGATACCTTGATGATATTGTCCTGTTTTGGAATCAATCAGAACAAGATGTGAATAGGTTCTTTTCGTACATGAACAGTACCACCAGTTTTTTGAGATTTACTATGGTCAAGGATCTAGATTATATTCATTATTTGGACATCACCATAAAGAAAGATTATGTGACCAACTGCTTTATTTCCCAACTATATAGGAAACCAACCTATTCTAACACATTATTACATTTTACTAGTGCACATCCTTTGCACCAGAAGAAGGCCCTGGTCAAGGGCCAATGTGTTAGATTGGCCAGGATGGTGTCTGACATTTATGACTTTACCAAGGAATGTGACAATTTGTCCAATATGTTTCAGAGAAGAGGTTATCCAGAGCCTTTTCTATCAAACATCATTCAGGAAGTTATAAATAAGAGGACCAGTGGACACTTTAGAGCCCTATTGGGCAGTAGGGATTGCCACAACAATGTGAGGCACAATAATACTATTTTCACACATGCATTGACACTCACATATTCTGCAGATTTTGAAGAAATCAAATACATATTACATAAATATTGGAAGGTTTTTGATAATGACATTGGGGTCTTGGACAAGATAGGTAAGAGACCCACTATAGTTTATAAAAAGAGTACATCAATAAAAGGACTACTTGAAAAAGGCAAGCCTAATCTCACTAGAGGTGGCACGTATAAATGTGGTAGATGTCCCCAGTGCCCTTTCATGATGGATACAGACAAATTTAATCTTAAGAATTTTGGATCCATTACTAATAAAAAGAAAATGTTTTGCTATACTAGGGGTTGTTTATATTGCAGTATGTAAAAACTGCCAAGGTTATTATGTGGGGAAAACAAAAAATGCTTTTAGACTTAGAGTCTACCAACATTTATATAACATCAATCAGAAAAATATGAAGAATGCTTTATTTAGGCATATTAATGACCAAAGTAATCACAGTTTTAGTTTTTTTATTCTTGAACAAGTTGATTTGGGACAAAGGGGCGGACCTGTTGAGGAATATTTGGAGTACATTGAATTAAAGTGGCAGATCAGACTGAATGCATACTCCCCTCCAGGTCTTAATGATAGAATTTCTATAGCACCACTTTTGAAACTTAAACAGTTATTTATGTTATGATTTATTTATATTGTTATTGGTATTTTTTGCCTTATAACATTCTTTACATGTGACACTATTGATTTAACATTTGGTTAGTTGATTTTTTGTGTACTTGCAAACAGGGGGAGTATTCACTACTACCTTACACTTCCTGTGATGTTTCTTAATTGAAAGGAAATGATGTGGGGTAATATTTTACTAATTGACTGGGTGTGTATTTAAGGAGTTATCAGCCAGCAATTCACTGTTCTGAAGAAGTCTGAGTATTGACGAAAGCGCTTAACTTGTTGTTTTATCATTTTTAAACTGTGACTTTATGTGTATTTGTACTTCATTTTGATCATTGGATTGAGTAAAGAATTTTTTCATTATTCGGGCTCCATCTCGTTGGATACCACCCTGCATCTGCTGTTCATTCTAGTTTTTATTCTGCTTACTGAGTTTGTCGATAGTTAGGTAGGGGTTTCAATCCTACAAACGCTGTTTGTGTGTGTGTGTGCCACAGGTGGTTAATGTAGTGTGGATTTTGCTTTTACTACAGTATGACATATGATTAAAACAGTATGTGCATTGCACACATTGGGTATCTGCGTGGCAAATGAATATGTGTACATGTGACCTCAATCAGTACATAGGTGTGAAGCCTGCATACTACATGAATACATTTGTTTCCTTCGACAGATTGTGCCGCTGCTTCTCAGATCATAGGTCACATATGTATTTATGCAACAAGCCCGGCCACTGTAGTGATCCGTTGCCAAGGTCATCTGTGCCACACACACCCATGACATGTACTATAGAGTACTGTGAGTGAGGGTAATTGCCTGGGGTATATGTCACATGTTCATACACAACAACGACTGGCAGTAATGGACAGTCATTATAGGTGTACAACAGCCCTGTGGATATGCATGCAGGCCCCTAATGTGTTATGTGAAACACAGATGGACCCCACAATACCTATGGATATGTGAATACCAAGGGACAGATGACATAACATGTGTCTGTCTGTACACATTGGTACCCAACATACATGTTGAGGGCTACCACCTATGTGGTACTGTTGGGATAGTATGTCTAGTAAATGTGGGTGACTATGCCATAGTCGGCTTACGACTATACAGCATGTATTGGACAACAGGTATCTGTGTGTATGATACCCTTGTGTAGGATATGCGTCCCATCCAGGGAATGCAGTGTAGGCCAATGCATGCATTTCCAGATGTGGATGGACATATCCCTAGTGTGTTTGCATGTACCTAAGAGGGCTATATGCCACACAGGTGTGGTCCCAGGAACGTGTGGTGGTCAATACCACTGGTTACTGTTATAGTATAGTACCGGAAGGATCCAACTGTTACTGAGTTCCCTACAACTGTGTGTCATTTATCAGGACATCATCTAATGATTGGTTATAGTCATGCTGTTGAGGTGGTGTATACTACCAGACTGCAGATCATTGACAGATATCAACAGTATCACCCACAGCATAGTGTCAACCCATGTTATACACACATGTGTACCCATATTAGTAGTACATATCTGTAGTAGAATGCATACTGGCCATCGGAAGATACCTTGAGATGTTAGCAATGTGTACAACAGGGTGTGTTGCACATCCCACATGTTCATTATGCACGTACATGCAGACAGTGCGCACACACCATGTTCACAGATGTACACCTGCTAATTTGTAATGCACACATCACACACTTACTGTCCACTCAATAACACATGCTGGCAACACTGTACACTTCAGCCAAGTGGCACATGGGTGGACAATACATACTCAGACCTAACACTGGTGTAAACTATGCTACAATGACTATCAGAGCTGTGATGCATAATGCCTGCTCAGATATACCTACAAGGATATCAGTACACTTTCTTGTTGGCAACGTGCTACTATTGCTACACTGCTATAATGTCACCCTGTGCATCAGAACATGTTAGCCTAATCCTGCATCAATGTGACAGTTGACAGGAGGTGCACAGGTGTCATCATATGCACAGGGTGTGTTGTTGGTTTGCCAGAGCCCGACATTGACCCATCCAATTGACATGTCTGTGTGTGTGTGTGTGTGTGTGTGTGTGTGTGTGTGTGTGTGTGTGTGTGTGTGTGTGTGTGTGTGTGTGTGCGTCTGTGTGAGGGACAACAGTACGGCATGGGCCAATGTTGATTTAATGTGTGTGTGTATGTGTGAGCCCTAGTTGTTTGGTAAATGTGTGTGTGTCTGCATGCACACAACTCCACCATGTGGCTGCCATATACGGGTGGTTGTGGGACAGCCACAGACTGTACCTGCTAAGCCGTACAGATCACTGTCTCTGGCCACGGACATGGTACCTGTGCCTGGCAGGGGTGCTACGGGCAGTATCGGGTACCAACCCTGACTGGGTGCTATCATCAGAGGCAGAGGTATGATGACTGGACTCATGTCCCTGCTGGGACTGGCCAGTGCCACGTGCACGTGGTCTAGTAGTTTGGCCAATGGACAGGCCAGCCCCAGCATTGCTGGGGCTGCTACTACCACTACGGGAGCGGCTGTGATCCATGGTCCATCCACGATGACTGCCAGCTGATGCTGTTGCTGGCAAACATCCGCGTCGGCTTCCCATCCATCCCGCATGGTCCTGGCTCATGGCTAACACATTGTGGAGGATATCTAATGTCTCCTTCCAATGGCTATCAGTGACCTTGGTGTAATTCCAGATGGCACCGGCAAGGTCACGAATGCTGTCATTGATAGCAGTGTAATGGGCCCTCTGCACCCTTAGTCCCTGTCAGGGGTACCATTCCATACATGCCTGTGCCTGCATTACAGCCTGGAACATACTGGAGGTTGTAATACCTCTGGGGGCACGTCTGCGAGGGGCAATACGTCCAGTGGTGCTCCCCCGAGAACACCTGGACATTCGCCTATGTGGTACCATTCCAGTAATTCAGCTATGGCTGCTGTGAGGGGATGCACGTGCCATGGGTACCACACTCTCCTGGTCAATGCCAACTGTATGCTGTCCCTCAGCTAAGGCCATTGGTGAGGAGGGATGTATTGGCAGTATGAGTGTGCACATAGATGGGGTTGAACGCTGTGTACTGTCGATGGTGGACCAATGACAGACCCTGACAGACCTTCCTGTACCACAATACATGTCTCATCATCTCCACTATTAGTGGCAGTGACATCAGGTTCCCTGCTACATTCAGACACCCCTAACTCAGCATCTGTGGAAGGAAGACAGGAAACACACTTCACAATCTGTACATGATGTTAGCACACATGCACACATGAACTCAAGAGCACATGCACACATGCACACATGAGCACATGCACACATGCACACATGAGCACATGCACACATGCACACATGCACACATGCACACATGAACACAAATACACTGCTCACCACAGCACATACACACACACAAACCAGCAATCCAACACATACACAATAGTGGGTGAAGGTGGGTGACAGTATCACAGGGCAAACAGTCACCTCACACGTGTCAGCATGCAGAATATGTGTTGCTCAAGACCATGCAGTGCAAGTGTTGACGGCCCTATTTAATGACATTATACATGGCTGTGATGCATGTGTGTAGTTGTTCAGTGATTGACTACACCCTGAAACACAATGTGTACATGGACACAACATTGCTGTGTAAGTATTATCTGTTCGGCAATCTCCTGTGCACCCTCACTCAATGGTATACATACCATGGCTGCATGTGTTATCTGTGTGACACATAGATTGCCATGTCTGCTTACAGTGTCTGTGTCCATAGCGAATAATAGTGGGCACAGGTGTAGCAAATGCATGCAACGGTCAGACATGGGATGAGTGGTGCATGTAGACGTGAAGTAATCCGAATGGTCGACATGGCCATTGTACAGTGGTTATGGTGAGTGTGGGACATATCGCAGATTTGTCGGTGCCAGCCATGACATGGCATGCTACACGACTGCAACATTAAACACCACACATACCCAATGTGGGTCATGTGACCAATACACCCAATAGCATTCCAGGACATATATGTGACTCTTTGTACAGATGGCAACAGCTGTGCATATTGTGTATACTGGCATATGTAAGCGCACACACAACATTCTATGCATATTGTGTATAGGTGCATATGTTTGCACACACACAACAATGAGGTGCAAAGCAAAGACAGCTACGTGTAGTACTGTGGTCACTGTACCATGTGCCGTCATCATCATCATCATCATGCAACTTGTGGTCACTCATGGTTACTACTGTGTGACAGACCTCCGCCTAGCATGCTGTACCTGAACTGCAGTGCCGTGGCTATGTTCACTATTACACAGCCACTTTGTACATGGGTGTATGAGGTGCTCAATAGGGAGCATTGCCTAACATGACTGTGTTATGTGTTGAAGAGTGTTGCACAGCCCCATGATAGGCCTCTACCCCTGAGGTACATAATGTGTGTGTGTGTGTGGATGACATGTGGGATACTGAGGTGTGACCTTACAGTGGGTGCGTGGTTACGCCATATGTAGCATGTCTTTGCGTACTGCGTATGATAAACGTGTTATGTTGTGTACAGGTGTTGCAACTATGCCTATCCAATGTGCAGTACGGGGTTGCCACAACTGTGTCTTATGCTCTGTGTATTGCATGTCAGTGAGGCAGCTACTGACATTACTGAGCTGTGCAACATCTTACAGCAAACATGCATGGCATGCATTATGCGTAGGTGTGTTACGTGTACATGGCCTACACCTTACCTATGACATGCATATTTCATTACCAACATTGCAGTTATAACCCACTCACCAGCATGGATCTGCTGCCCTGCTGTCACACCAGAGGGACCTACAAGTATATATGAGAATAAGTCAGCGGCCACAACTGTGACATTGCTACAGTGGGTATGCTAAACTGCAGTATAACAACAGTCAACAGTCACAGGTGTAGAGATATTATTCGAAATATCAGTATTGCACAACACTAGGCAGCAGAACTGCTAAACACACAGTACACATCTCACGTAGACATAATCTAACACTACAGTTAACTGTCGTCTACAGATAGGGCATGTTACCTGCTTGCTCTGGATGGACGTGCTGGGTGGCTCTGGCCTCCATGACAACACATGTCAGAGGTTGATGTTGCTGTTGTCCAGAAGCCACCATGCTTATGAGCAGCTCCTCCTCTCTGGTGAGGGGGGGATGAATGGGCACCCCACCACCTGTGGCATGCTGTTGTCTTTGGATATCAGACGCACGCCACTGGACATGTATAATTAAATCACTGCAGTGATGACGTACCTGCTCATATGTCCGGTTATGCATGCCTATGTCATTTACCCGATGAACAAGTTCCTGCCACAGTGCAGTCCACTCCTGCTGGTGCTGGCTGCTTCTGGAGAACAGCATCGTGTACTGCTGCTATAGGGTTTGCACAGCCATTGTACAGGTATGATTACACATGATTACACACGCATCAGACAAACATACAACACACCACTGTATGCCAACACAGATGAGCATTACCTGTGTATCATACAGTACTGTGTGCCACTACTTACACATCCTTATGCCTGAGTTTTCTCCTCTGTACAGACTACAGGAAACACAGATGACAGTGTTTCCAAGCAAAGTGAACACACACCATACTGTGCTGTTTATGCCTACAGCTTCTGGTAGTACTACAGTTCATATGGGAGTTGGATTCACCAGCAGTGCCACTCACTAAACATACATGTATTGCTGTAGCCTACAATGAGACACCACATTCATCAGCAAGGAACTATGTCACATCATATGCTGTACTACTATGTCTGCCTAACAGTACAGTACAGTACACATCATTTGCTGTCCTCACAGCTAGGATAGACACTACCATGTCAGATATAACTTCACACTAAGCTATCACACCTTTACAGACCTTGCACACATTCAGCATTACACTTATTCAATCTCACATAGCAGGTATTGCATTGAGTACATGTGTGAGTGCATAGTGTCATAGACAGGTAATATGCTGTTGGCTCTAGGGCCTGCGGCAGCCTAGCCATATGCTACCCTGGCCTTTGACACACATGTACTTTGATTTCACTTCCTCCTGCCAACCAGAACCACAGAGGTATTTCCTGGGGTGTATTACCAAACTCCCACACAATCATCAGGGGTATTTATGACAACTGCTAAGGAGGAGCCTTGTTTGCTATTGCTAGGTGGTTTATTCCGGTGTATGGCATATCTCTGAGATGGGAACCTATCCCTCCAGCATGTGCTGTTTAGTGAGCTGACAAGGTTTAGAGCCCTAGAGCATGTATCCCAGAGGGATTGTGATATGTTGCCATGATGGTTGTCACCCAGCTATGGGTGTGACATACCTCTATATGTCTGGCAGAGGTCACCTCTGTGTGGCCAGTATGCAATACAGTGTAGATGTGGTTTTGTGAGTCAGTCTGCATAGGGCATCTGTTTGCAGCCAGTATTACCCTTTGGGAGGTATGTCTGTGGCCTTTTCACCTGGTGTAGTTGTCATGTGAGGTACATACCACACAGGGCATTGTGATGGGTAGAGGGGAACACTGCCCTATATTTCTATAGATGACACATCTGTTGTCATGACACATAACACACAGACTGATTACAGGTGTAGTGTGGCACTGTCTTCATCAAAGCAGAGGCTACTGTCCACCTGTGTCCCATGTTCCCTTATCACACCTTCACTGTTAGGCAGATCTCTACCTATATGGTAGTTAATGGGTACAGTGTTTTGGAAAGGCGGAATGGCACTGCAGTATCAACACTTGTCTACAGTCCATGCCTTGGTCACCACACAACTGTTGCAGTACATATGACCCTGTGTCACTCTGTCTCTCCCTCCCACTCTCTATATGGCTATATATATTTATATATATATATATATATATATATATATATATATATATATATATATATATATATATATATATATATATATATATGCAGATCTATACACATACATGTACACATCCATTGCTGTACACATGGATGTACATATAGGCACATGTACAGTCCACCTTTCGTGGTGGGGATATCACTTATGCAACAGTTGAGGGATGTACAGTTATGTGATTATATTGCACAGTGTTGGGCAGAATGCATGTGGGTGTCCTCAGCCCATGTAGCATTAGCAGGCCTCACTGGCTGTAACACAGCAGATCTGACAAATCAGTCCCACAGCATTTAACCACCACATGACATATATCAGCACTGCATGCTGTTTTCTAGGCTACACATTACAACCTGCATAGATATATGCACATATCAACCTTCAATGACAGATATCTGTCCACCCTTTACTAACAGTTGCAGTATGTCCCTTGCCCTATGCACATGTGCAGATACAGATAGATACGTACTGCTGCCACACATGGATGATTTACAGTGTGTAGAGTACTCTTCAGGAACATCTACTACATGCCAACACATACATGTGAGTTACATACCTTACCTTTGTATTTCCCTGCCCCGTGTGTTATGGTTTTGTAGGTTTTTTTTTTTTTTTTTTTTTTGGTTGTTTGTTTTGGGTTTTCCCCCTCTATTTCAGTTTATGTCTCAGTTTCTCTCTCTGTTGTGTCTCTGTCTCTGTCTGCGTCTGTGTCCATGTCTCTCTCTCTCTCACTCTCTCTATCTCCCAGCACCAGCAATGATACAATTGCATGTGCGGACTGCAGGTACAGCCTGCTTTTCTAGGTATCTGCACTTGTGTATATGACAGCCTCTGCACCAATTGCTGCATACCATTCAGTAATTGCATGCAGCCTGCTGTGTGGTGATTGCATTACTCACTGTGATTGCAGCCCACCGCTATAAAATGCTCGGTTAGGTAGGCGTAGCCCTTTCAGCTGTCCAAGGTGGGGCCCATGCTTGTTTGCTCTGGACACCGTTGTGTCACTCAGAAGGTTGGTATATGTCTCTTATCTGATGCTAGGGTTGTAGCCAGTTATATGCATGTTGTACTCAAACCTGAATGTTGCTGCTTCCAGTACACACTTCTCAGTGTAGACATGTACTCACCCCTCCAAATGCTAACACAGGATACATGGGAGTATGTACTTTATTTCTGACTTACACAATTAACTGCCATACAAATGTGGTTATTGCACTGTATTCCTGTGGTCAGTATTTATCCTGGTCTGATACTGTGTGGTGTTTGTAAGGTGCTACTGTAACATTATTCCCTGCTAGGATGGCTGGTTCTCCTTTCACAGTCATGTCATGCAATTCCACAACAACTGCTGGTAAAGACCCACAGAACAGGATTTGTGTTATACCATTCCTGATTTCCATTTACATTCCCTCATTGTATTGCATGATATATTTATTTCAGAACCCAGTTATTCGTATATCTGTTGTGGTTTAGTGGTAATTCATGCAGTCTATTGTGTCAATGGTCTGGGGTTCGAGTCTGGCAGAGGCTTTTTCTTTTGCTGCTCAGCAGAACAAGGACCCTGCCATAGAGTGACTAAGGCACTTTTAAGCAGTTGTAAGCGGGTTTGAGCGGGTTTGCGTGATGCTTAGCTATGCACCCACTTACTACTGCTTAAAAGTGCTTACTCCCGCTAACCCCCATGCTAATTTCTTTTAAAGAAAAGAAAATGGGGAGATAGGAAAGCGGTGAAAAAGGGGGCACAAAGAGGGACAGACAGTAGGTAAACAAGCTCGAGAAGTGCAGGACAGGTGTAGGGAAGGTCCATAGCTGCCCATTTCTTTACCAGCAACAGCTGTCCATATGCAATAAATTTGGAGTGATATTTAAACCTTCCACCCCTGGGAGAGGGGTGAGGACAACTAAGTATGTTGTGCTGCCAATTATAATTATCAGTTTGCATGTTCAATGGACATGTGTGCAAAATGGGTAGCTATGTATGGGGCATAATGTTTTTGTGGGTACAGATTGTTCTTTTTTTTTTTTTTTTGAGGGAAGTGAGGTAAAGGAAGTAGGTATGTCCAGGGAGGTAGGTTTGGGAGGTAAACAGACAAGACACATACAGGGGTGGTGTATGACACATGGGGTGGATGAACACAATTGACGGGGTCGGATGTTTGGAAATCGCAAGCCCATGAGCCCACAGATGGTAACAGTGGAACTGAGATCCCCACCTATGGGCAGTCACCACTGCACCTTCACAGCCCCGAGGGTGGCTGTGCTGGGGGCTGCGTAGGATGGGCAGGCTCACTCGTGAGATGCGCCACTCTCGCCTCGAGCCGGCATAGGGGATCAGTGACTCAACGCTGGATCTCCCTACACACCACAACCTGGATCCTTCGAAGGGTGACAGGTGGCCCTTCTCCGCCCACGCTTGCACGGGGAATGAGCCCCATCGCCTGCAGCGCTTCCACCCGAAGGTGGCACAGGACCAACGGAGGAGGGGACCCTGGGCTGGGCACCAGACCTGCTGGTGCCAGGTGCACTCACCAGCTGAGCAGGGACAGGTGGGTCCGCTGGGACCGGCCTTCCCTTATGGTCTGTGATTAGGTGTGTTTAATTACAACATAAACAACAGCATTCCAGATTAGTTGTAACAGCATGCAGTAATATTCCCATTAACCCAACACACCAAGGTTCCAACAGTTGAACAGCAAGCATAACACATGCATATATTGAAACACAGTGGATATTCCATCAGTATGCAGGGATGTTTGGTAGCAACAGGCCACCATGATTGTGGTGTTTAAGCAGGGCACATGCATCAACATGAATGCAAATATTTATAGAACAATATGACGTATGTCCCAACAAATATTTAAGATTACACATACTCATTGAGGTGTGGACTTGTATGGTTTATGCACATAGAGTACGGTGTAGAAAAAAACCTTGGTTAACATCTTATAATTACCTTTTAGTCTACACTACATTCCTAGTGACTGCAGGTGTATATCCCCTACATGTATTATTACACTTGCCACCATACATTAGGTTGTGTAATGGGTTTGACTAGTGCAATATATGCCTGACCTATATCTGACATACTAACTGTCCAGGATGCAGATGTTACTGCTACATATTTCTTGATTGCATTTCTATTTCTTTATCTACATATCTGGAATGTTTTCACATGACATTTTCACTTAGATTTGTATAGAACCCTTCATTTCTTGACACACACTCACATTTCTGGGGAAATAATAACATGCTACATGTGTGCCAGATTTACTTATGCATGCCAGCAAGTAACTGACTGTTGCGGACTGTATATATGCTTCACAGCTACTAGCACTTATCACCCACTTTATATGGGACTGCACAACTCTGGGTTGCCAGCACATTTTCAAACAGTACTATTTGTATAATGCAAGGGTACAACAATATTTCAAACTCTGTGACACAGACACACTCTGGGTTTTAGACCTTTATTAATGGCATTACACACTTTTCCACAAGCTCACTCCTTTATTTGTTTTAACGGTGCATATGGCAGACATGTTCAAGACATATTATACCTTTATTAATAGGTTAGAACACTCTTTTTTCAGGCTCACTCACTTATTTTATATGACAGTGCCTGCAGAGATATTATTCCAGACATATGTTACCTTTCTTAATGGGTTACTACACTCTTTTTCTGCCTCTCTGACGTTTTTATCTGACAGTACATGCAGAGGACTTATTCAGGCAATTTTATGGCTGTATTATTGGACTACAACACTTTCTTTCATGCTCTCTCCCATATTTTATATAACAATACATGCAGAATAATCACTAACCTGCCTAGTGGCTCAGCCTTAGCAGCCTATCAGCATAGGCTTGCTGATTCGCAGCACGGTCACCTGCAGCTGTAAAGTAAATGAAGGGATATTGAGACATACCTATCCGTTATACATACTCAATTATCAATTCTTACATACTGCATTCCATGGCTACATACTCAGTTGTGGGGCATTCTGCATCCCACAGGCCTCCTGTATCCATTGGTTCAGGCGGTCCTGCTTCTGTCTCTTCTGCCTGGTGGTGACGGACCTGCTCACCAGTCCGAGGAACGCCTGTGGCTCTGGTGAGGTCATGAGCTAACAGGTTCCAAGCCTCTGCCTTGTACTCCATCCCTTGGAACTGGCCCTGCAGGAGTCTTGACTCATGACAGCAGACAAGGAGCCAAACCATGTATTTCGACTCCTCGATGCCCCAACGTTGTGCTCGGAAGCATGTTCCCTCTCTGACACCAGCCATTCTAACTGCAGATGTGAGCTACAATCAGTTATGACGTGTATTCCTGCCTATGGGGCTCAAATATGCCGCATTTCCCTTACTTTTTTGTGATTGGCCGGCTTTTTTAATTCTTGGCTGACTGGAGACCTGCTTAGTAATGGTTAAACTACCATTAGTAAGTATATGTCTGTTAACAGGGGCTGTTTCTCCTAAGTTATCATGGCTTAGTGGTTCTGTACTTTGTTTGTGATGCACAGAGTCCTGGGTTCGAACCTTGTCATTCATTTTATTTTCATACTGTCCAGAGAGGCTAGGGGGTGTGGCTGCATTTAAGCAACTTTGCTCTACGTTGCTCCTCGGTGCTCTACAGTGCCCTGGTTGGTGCGGCGCACACGTCCACGCAAACAGATTGCGCTAGTTAAAGTGCTATTTCGCTATGGGCACCTCTATTGCACTGGGTTAACCGTTATTAAACTATGAGCAACTCTATTGCACTGGGTGAAGCACTGCTTAGCTGCAGGCAATTATATACCAGGATTATTTAAAATGTTTATTTTGTTCACTGTTACATTGGCCATTTCACTGCGTTTTACTACTATTTACACATATTTTTGTCTGGTATTATTTCATATACTGATTTAAAAATAAATATGAAGGGGAGTGGTGGGACTCGAACCGTGAACGCCTTTTCCTTGGGCGAACACCCTACCATTACGCTATTTCTGTTTGGTATGATTTGCATACACATTCTTTCTTATGCTCTTCCATGTCTGAATTGCTAACTGTAGCTAAGCAATGGGCACACCTGCGCACACACGTGCAAATACGGGCAGCTATTTCGGGTATTTAAAAAAATAAAATTTACTTTTTACTTTTTATAACTGTGATGGGGGTTTACAATATCAGGGAGTGTGGTGTTGGGTGCAAGGACATTTGAGTGGACTCGCTCTTGTGTATTTGCTTTTACTTTTCAATCACTTGCAGGGGCATGGACATTTAGACTGCTCGGCAGTCGGACACGCTCCCTGCTTTCTTACACGGTCCATGTAAGACTTACAGTTGAGTCAGCGTGCCCTCATGCATATTCATGGCACGCTGATGTCATACCATTCAACTGCAGCCTCCGAGTAAGACTTATTAAGTCTTACACAGAGGATTCGTGAATCCGAGGGACTATATAGTTAGTCCTTTTATTATCATGCCACTAGATTTGATTATTAGTCCCTGTGATTGATGATTTTTATTCTGATAATTATAGTGAGCTCGGACTTGAACAAATACAATATTTTTTCTTATCTGGCCATTCTATCAATAACATATTTTAACAGCTATAAACGTAAGTCATTTTGAGTATGATTAGCACATGCCAGCTCCATGCTTCTCAATTTCTTTTGACAAACTTCTGATTTGCTTTTACAAGCTTGCACTGTTGTACACAGTTGTAAGCCATAACTTTTTATACTGCATGGACCTGCAAACCACTGCCTCTGCATAAATGCGAATCACTGTCCCTAGTGCTGCACCAATCACTTTCTGTCATGGCACTGCACACTCTAATGTACTCCTGCATCTTCACACTGAATTTACTGCATTGTGCCCCTCAATTTACAGACTAACATTTCTAATATGTTAGGTTGCTGAATTGACACTACTTGAAATAAATGTTGTAGTCTTGTTTTTATGTGCATAGTATGGATTGATCTGCTCAGAATAGTCAGTAGTGAAGTGTTAAAACACAGACAAGACATTTCTCAAGCCCAGCTGCCTGAATGAGTGCTCTTTAATGGTGTTATTTTCAGTACAGGGATATTTGCATTGGTACATTTCTTGGGGCTCTGACCTCAATGAAGATATTATTTGCACAGTCTCATCACAAAAATCACTAGCATACATAAACATGTCATTTATGACTTGTATGGGACAGTTTGGGTTTTAGACCCATTCTTGTTTGCAAAGTCATTACATTTATTAGTTCTGATCACTTCCAAAAAAGGTTTTGTCTTTTCTTTCTAGGATTACAAGACTGCAAAAATGACTAGCTTGACCACACTTCCAACACTCTCTATTACAGACTCAATGTGATGCTTTATCCTACAGATAACCACACTTAAACAATTCCATTTGTCAAACTGAGTGCTTTAAAGTTCTGCCTCATCAGCTTCATATGTTGCTGAATGTTTCTTTGTTGCCATTCCAGTAGAAGAATTTCTTGCATCACTGCTGACTTCACAGTAGTCTCTTGTCTTTTCCCAAAACACTGTAGCTTCCATTTAATTTTAATATATCTGAATTTTCAGTTAAGTACTTTAATTTTAATATTAATGAATTATTCTGTTGTATGCACACTCAGTGCTTTTCCGGGGTCAAATCAGATGCAGACAAATTTTTGCTCCTTTATTTGCCCTTTTCTCATCCACACATGATTCTTCTCTTGGTAATGACTTGTGCAGTTTGCCAAATTCACACTCCAGCTTGATGCCCTGCTTCAGTTACATATCCGTCAGTACATTCTCAGGAACCCTGATTTCAAGTGAAATGCAAGTGGTGAAAGTACCACACGTTTAATTTAGGCTCAGAGTACTGCTAGAATTTGTTTATAATGGCATCAAAGTCACACCATTACACTTTAATAAGATTGTGTGCTAAAAACCTTTATTGCATTGTCACCTTCTAGAAATAAAAAAGTTACTTGGTCTTCTTTACTCTTCACACAGTCCCACAATAATGCTATAAAAACTGAACTGATGAACCCAATCGCTGCCAAGTATACACTAAGTTGCCCTAAAGAATCAATGATGCTGACAATGTTAATTGTAAAAAAGAACCCATGATGAATTTGTAACAGCTGTTTACTGAATGAAGATAATGAATATTTCAATGAGAAGCAAGCAGTTTTTTTTTTCAGAACTAAAGCTCTTTAGTGCTTCATGTGTGGCATAAACTGTAGCAAGCAGTCCACAACAAGTTTAGAACAGCTTTTTTCATTTGTTACAGAACTGAGGCACTTTCAGTTGCAGGAAAGCAGAAATTGGTGGTGTTGGTGGGGTGCCAGATTATGAGATGGCACTGGACTCCAGAATAGCTTGTTACTTTGGGTAAATAAGGTAATTCAGGTATCTTTCTAAATGGTAAACTAGTTTGCTGCATTTGATTAGTAAAATGTGTTTACCCCCATATGTCCTAAAGGGAAGGTGCTTCTGCATAATAAAAGGAGATGCATATACTCAAATATTAATGAGAAAGAGGATATGTCATGCAGTACTATGAAGAATTCATCAATATGTATGATCCATAACACAGAAATTAACTGTAGTCAGCAGAACACTGAATCATTAAAACGTTTATTTGTTTTCCCTAATTGCTTCCATTAGCACATTCAAGCATTAAGCAGACAATATGTAAACTCCCAAGCATAGTATGAATTTCTTGAAAAGTCTGGTCATCAGTAAGCCATACAATGAGGGATAGCAATATCATTTATTGTTACTGTAGTAGGCATTGAAATCCTCAACTGGTTTGCTGCTTGCCATGCCCAGAGGACTTGTGAGCATAAGTGATGCAGACAGAGAGAGAGAGAGAGAGAGAGATGCCATTGATAATTTAACTACTGGCAGGGTCTCCACTGATGAGCACTTCTCAGTTGATGTGTTAAGACAAACCACCCATACAGGGAAGTAGCAGCAGCAGTTTTGGAGAATATTGGTGATGGAGGATTCCATTGTTATGACTACAGAAACAATATTAATCTGTGTCCATGTCTTTCCATGAAAACTCTATGGATGGATGGTGACATCAAAGCAAATTGTGATATATCACTGGAAGATGAACCTGTCAGATCCATAGGCACTCAGTGAGGTACTGGAGCTGAGTAGAATATCCTTCAGAGTAAAGCCTGTGATTATGATTTAGTTGGGCTAAAGACTTTGGGATGTCAGATTATTGCTGCTGCTGTGAAAGCAATGATGGTTAGAAGTTGCAATGATGTCTTACATGTTGGGACATGTAACATAAGGGATCACATTCACATTGTCGAAAGTACAGTTCTCCAAACCACATTTTGCCGAGACCATAACTCCGAATTTACACTTCTCCGAAACGGCACTGTGAATGGGAACCAACATAAGATGTATGAGCTAGAGAAACCCAGATGTATTCAAAAATGAAATGGAACATGTACAACTCAATCTGCTAGGGGCCATTCAGCTAAAACAAACCAGCAGCAGACACTTAGAAATTCATGAACCCATGGTATACAATGCCAGAAATGAAAGACAGTGTAGAAATTGTGCTGCATTTACAATTAATGGTGTTGCATTTATAATTAACAAGAAGCTTTCAGAAACAGCAGTGAAATGCAATTCAGTTGGTGAATGATTAAAATAAAGGGGGGAATTTAATAAAGCTTACACATTTTTTTTTTGTGTAGGCATCATGCCGTGCTGCTTACATGGCTGCTAACATTTTTTAGATTCAGTAAGCAGTGCTGAGCGGCGTGCATGCACGTGCCAACATGGCAACTTCTGTGGCATGCAAATCACCTCATAAGCAGTTGAATTTCATGCACGAGGCAGGTAGATCAATCCAGCAAGCAGATAGGCATCTCTTCAGACCCCGTGTCAGTGTCTGTAGTGTACATGGAAATATTCCATGTACAGGAATATAGACAGATAAAAGGGGTTGTAAAAATGTAGATATTTAGACAGAAATGTCATACCACATACACGTATAACCAAAACTATCCTCCTGTATGTCAGGAAGAATTAAAGGAAATAAGTTAAATTAATATTTTTTTAATAATCTGGGCGTGTTTACGTGGCACACCACAGTGTGCAAACATGCTTTATAGAAAAATAAAAAAAATTGGAAAAAACAAATTAATTAGTATGTGACAAAAATGTATTTACAGGACATGTATGTGGAGTCCCTACAATGGTACATTGGACTCTGAAGTGTGTAGTTTCCAGGCTGTGTGCACAGATACCAATGCAAATAAGGTGGAGGTACTGAATAACAGAAAGGAGTAATCGTGTCCACATATTCCACTAGTGTAGGCTTAGACCCATGTTGCTGTTTACACAGGAGGTAGCTGACACCAGGGGGTATGTGTCTACTGACTTCTAATTTAATTTCAGTTTAGGTGCACATGTTCACGTGGTGCTCTGCCTGGCTGAGTGCGTCCCCTACAAAGAGTGTGTCCAGTAACTTCTAAGCTTTGTTTACAATCCCTGCTCATATTTGCATGGCACGTCACCACGCTCAGCATGTTTAAAAAAATAAATGTATTTAATTAGTTTTGACCCTTGTTTAACCTGAAAAAGGGCTATGAAATTATGTTAATTATATTGTAGGCAGGTGCAATGCATCATAGTTACCCAATCACTCTCCACTGACAGCAGAGCTCTATAAAGTACGCATACACCCTACATTCTGATTTTTACCCAATACTCTGGACCATTGGAGTACAGACTTGGGAATTTTAACTGAGAGAATGCTAATGGCTGCTGCAGGTCTGCTGCACCTGTTCATAGGTTCATAGGTTCATAGGTTCATACTAGGCTATCTGCCCTAGGGCATTTATAAGCCTAGCCAGAATGTGTTTGGCTTTCGCCACCCATTTTAAATTTATTTTGCTATGCCCTTTTTCGAGGTTAGTATACTGTGCCTCTGTCTAACAGTGACACAGAAGTGATACCCGGGGTAAACCTACGATCTCCCATCCACTCATCAAGATTCCTCTTGAAGAGAGTCAATGAGGGACTCTGCCTAACCTGGACTGGGATTTTATTCCAGCGTGAAGGGAGCCTCTGGGTTATGAATCTGTCCCTCCAGCATGTCCTATTTATTTCAGTGCTGAGGTTCAAGTCTCTCGAGCGCGTAGCTTGATGGGATTTGGATTTTCTGAGGTGCAGCATGTCCATTAATTCCGGGTTGGACATGGCTTTATACGTCAGGCACAGATCACCTCTGAACAGGCGGTATGCCACTGAGTAGAGCTGGAGTTTCTTTAACCGGGCAGCATATGGCATCTGTTTGAGCCCTTTGATCCTCTTGGTGAGGTACTTTACTGAGGTACTGTATGTGCTAGATGCTGAAATCAGTGCTGCTGCTGCTGACAATAGGCCTAGACAGAGAAGGAGAAGATTGTTCAGGCCCAGGATAACTTTTCAGGACCTACATGAGCTGGCGATTGTAGAGCATGAGAGGGTGGACAGGGACATACTGCAAGAACTCACCGAGCTCTGCCACCATCAACTCAGACCCAGAGCCAACAGAGGGGAACCCATCCCAGTGGAAACAAAGGTATGTGTAGCCCTTAGGATACTAGCTACAGGTACTTTCCAAAGACCAACTGTGGGCATGATGGGGGTCTCACAGGCACCAGCTTCCAGGGTACTCCACCAGTTCCTGGATGCCATGCTACCACATGCCAGTGAGCACATTTTCTTTTCCCCTCATCGCTGAGGTGAGGGCAAGCAATATGCAATACTTCTACTGTGTAGCACACTACCCTGAAGTACACTGGGCAGCATAGATTGCACTCATGTACACATCAAGGCACCACTCAATGTGGAGGATAGAATCTTTATCAACCACAAGGGATACCACTCCATCAACTGCCAGGTCATGTGCAATGCCCAGGTGATGATCATGAATGTGTGTGCTGGCAGTCCTGGTAGTTATCACGACTCCCATTTCTGACATGCATCACAGATGTTTGCTAGGAGGGACATCCTACATGGCCATTTACTGGGGGATGCTGGCTACGCCCTGGAACCGTGGATGATGACACCCATCAGAAATGCATACACACCCACAGAAGAACGCCATAATGAGGCACACGTACAAACTAGGAACATCATAGGGCATGTGTTTGGGCTTCTGAAGTCTCGGTTCAGGTGCTTCGATATATCTGGCAGAGCCCTGCAGTGCTCTACAGCCACATCTGTACATATTTCACTGCAGCAGGATCAGCAAAGGAAAGGATACACAGATCCCGCCACTGCTTAGGTCATCACAACCACACTCACAGGAGGATTCCAAGGAGAAACTCCTGATTATGTCCCTGTAGACAGACATAGGCATGGCCAGTATGCCTTGCTTTTGGCTATGAAACAACGCATGGCACATTCACTGACAACCTAGGGCCCTAGGGACTGACACCTTAGTCCTACTCACATACATATAGTAAAATTGATGCCAAGTAACCCACACAACCTGTATCTATACAGGTATTGGCTGTGTACTGCTTGCATCAGACAGAATCAGCCCTGAATTACAGTTCTATCAACTGTTGCATTTGTATGGTAAGTCCCTAACCTACACACTACTTCTAAGAATTATTATAATATGTTATTGTATGTATAGCTTTGCTGCATTTATGCAAGCAAATATAGTGGGTTACTTGGACACAAGTAACATCCGCATTGGACTACAGTTACCCAGTCAACTAGTATCTGTTCCTTAATATTCACTAGGCCTCATGGTTGGAATATGCACTATGTCAGGCAAGGGAGATGTTAAACAGTGGGGTCACATGATAGTTGGACTACTGTGTATCCCAGCAGAACATGCGGTGTTGCTTCCCCACACCTAACACAGTAGTTTCCCCATATAACCACTGTAACAGTAGGTCAATTGTGTATCAGCAGTCCAGGAAATCTCAGTGCAATAACATAGAAATTGAGAATACATTGTATGTATATCTCACTTAACGCAGGAATAACAACATACATATGTATGCTTTTGATTATCTGATGAATGACAACTCTCTGGCTGGCAGCTTGTGTGGCTCAATGGACTAGGGAAGTTAGTATGGGTGATGCTGTTGATGTTCCAGATCTGGAGGTATCCACATCTTTTGATGTGCGGTATTATTATGTTGGTGTTGTCACTTACTGTCAGTCTGTGTGTGGTGAAACATTATAAACATCTGTCACATATTAATTACATCAGACACCTGGAGTATGCCATGGACAGTTTAAGGGAACTGCAGTACTGCAGAAACAGGGGCAGATGTCTATGTCTATAACACACAAATTCCCAGACAAGAGTGCAGTTAGGTGTGGTCTGGACTCACTTTATAAGTACTAACAGGCTCACTGGGCATGCTCATAGACTTAGTTAAACTGAACGTAATCCTGTTGCCCCTTGATCAAAATAGCCTGTTATTTATAGATATGTCTATACATACATACATATATGTATACATATCTGTCTGTCACTATCTCTCTCTTACATACATAGTATATGTATCTCTATGGAGTTTCAAATACAGACACACACACACACACACACATATATATATATATATATATATATATATATATATATATATATATATATATATAGCTATATACATATATAAAAACATACATCTCAGTCTCTCCACATATATCTACACAACACATACACATATCATACATACACACAACTACATGTATATATGCATCCCTGTTATATACAGAAATATGTGTGTGGATGTCTGTAATGTACTGCATACCCTAATAATGGTGAGTAAAGCTGCTCTATCACACATCTATAATGTTGCTCAAAGAGTCCAAAGTAAGGACTCAACAGTACATAATGCACTTACCTACAGACCCCTGTGCCTGCTGGATGTCACCACATAGACAGCAACAAGTGAGCAGGTGGTGTAATGTATACTGTTGTCTATGCATGCATGGACAGGGCATATTGTCCCTGCTCTTAGGCTTGCCTATCTAAGTGCAAACAGCCACATATGGCCATACTGGTAACTGTAGACACATAGCTAGGATAACAGTTATGTCACTGTTAGGATACTAGATGCAGATAACAGTACAAAGTAATATCACTCTGTAGGCCACAGATGCTGTTCAACACAAGCCTGGTCTGTGTAATCCACAAGTAGTTTGCCTGCAATCACATATAAAACAGGCATCAGCTGTTGCACGTGCAATAAGTACTGTGATCTATAGTGTGTAAAACTAGATAGGTAGGGGTTCTAATCTCACTGCAGGCCACCTGGTGCATGTGTGTGCGTGTGTGTGTGTGTGTGTGTGTGTGTGTGTGTGTGTGTGTGTGTGTGTGTGTGTGTGTGTGTGTGTGAGTGTTTGTGTTTGTGTGCATGCGCATCCCCCTGCCTAACAACTGAGAAACTGCAATGGTTATGTACTTTTTGGCCCTGTAATTTGCTGCTGCCTTCCAAATGGCCCTCTTCTACAAGGTCTGATATCATCTACCTTAAGACTACAAGCTGCCATTTCAGCATCCAGTTTAAACCATGGTGTGTGCAACAAGTACTGTGATCTGTAGTGTGTACCATTACATAGGTAAGTGTTCTAATCTACATACAGCCAGCTTGCACTATGTGTGTGTGCTCTGCCGTGTCCTGTAAGCAGTAATTGGAAGTGGTGCTATCCTCAATGTACCCATGTTTGCATGTGTGGCTGTTAGAGCAATCTACATCAGCTTATGGTACCACAGGATGTTTGAACCTCATTAGCATACTGACCATACAGCCATCACAATTGTAGACAGCTGTATAAACCTATTTACACGGTCAGCACATATTGCCCCAGTCCAAGAGGGACACAGGCAGAAGCCCTTTGGTGAAATGATGCTCACACAGCCAGTCATACAGATGTCATCTGCTTAAGTGCACTGAGGTGCTCTACTTGCTGTTAGCCAGGGCTCTGTTGCAAAGGTGGGTTAAGGTCTGCTAGACAAATCTGCTTCACCAGCATGTATTATTAACATCACATACTAGGTTAATGGTCTTAGAGTGATTTATCTGTGTACTATGCCACCTACAGATATGCAACATTTACAATCAAACAGGGTCACACATTGCCTCATATGCAAGGCAGAGATCACTTCTGAGTAGTCTATATGCCACAGGCTACAATGACACTCATTTCAGATGATCCCCCATTCAACACACGCTGAAGACATGAAGTTCCCTTGTGAGGGACAATACTGTTGTCTGCAAGTGCCAGTACTGCTTGGAAAGGTCCATTCCAAAATGGCTATCGCACTGAGATATTGGCATGCTGAGGGAAGAGTACATGGAGGTTATGCATATGTTAATTATGGATGGTTGTGCCCTCAGCTATGACACATGATTCTTGTCATACCACTGGAGAGACATGGTGATCTCAGGCACATTAGGTGTAAACCTGTGTGGCCAGGTCTGTGTGCCCAGTTCTTTCACCCATGAGTATGTACATCACATGTTGCAACTGATGTCCTACTTACCAGGTACATAGGTGTTAGTGATGGAAATGATGCTACATATATATTTGCATGGGGTGTATGGCCATTACTATGTCAATAGGCATTTGTTCATCAATACCCTCCTGTAGGATAGTGACATAATTCACAGACTCTACGAGTGCTTACACTTTGCAGCATCACATTGTTAGCCACAGACAGTTAGTATTCACTTGTATCATGGTTAAATGGATTCTAAGTAGTAGAGGACCCAGGACTGAACCTGTTGAGCACTGCTGCTTACAGATCAGCTACTGGAGGCAGATGTCCTTATGTTAAGTATGTGTACCATCAATGGGTCACTAAGTGACCCATACAATGATAGTACAGTGGATGTCTAAGTGGGTGCTTTGTACATGATGCCTGAGTGGGGGATATAGTCAGATGGCTTGGCTCAGTCAAGGAGGTTGCATGCCCTGATGTCCCCCACCCAGGTCCTTGGTGACTGCCTTGGAAATGTCCACCATGTTTAACATTTATGATCCCCCTCTCAGGCATCCAAACTGTGCGCAGTCAACTTTGTATAGATCACATATATACATGCTGATCAGCTCCATGATGATTGCGCCTATGGCCATAAAGATATGGATACTCAGGTAAAGAGGTCTATAGTTATGGTGGTCAGTGCATGCACCACCTCTGAGCAAGAGTATAACAGTTGGCATTGTCCAGTCAGCTGGGGTTCAGCCAGTTGTTTCAGTATGATGTTAGTAATCCATGACACATCCCATGTAGGATGCAGCCAGGGATGTTAGCATGTCCAATAGATGCTGTGTATCCTCTATACAGAGGCACCTGCTCTGTAGATAATGGATGTTATAGGACAGGTTGTAGGAATATAATGTGTCACATGTGGTGGGGACAGGGAAGTAAATTTGACACAGAGCATGTGGGACTACAGGTTAGCTATGGGTACAGACCCATTCTATGTGGCATCATTAAGCATGAGTTCACCAACAATCTGGGCCTGTGCTCTGAGGTTACATATGTAACTTCACTGTACTGTATTGTGTGGGTGGCTAATTTTGTCACAATGTATCTACATAACATCAAAACACTATGTGGTTGTTGTAGCTAAGGAGGTTGTGTCACCATTTTTGGGAGGAACCCTCACTCCAACTGTCACACAGCCATGTCCACGTCCTATTGTACAGCCTGATAATGGCAGTTGTCCACCAGGCCAGGTCTGTTGTGGCATGAGGAGCCTGTGTTCCTCCTGTCAGGTACAGCTGAGTTCATGCAGTTGTAATGCTGCTAGCATAATGCATGGGTGCACAGATCTGTTTACATGCCATCCCATCAGAGGGGGAAGTGTAGTCAAGCTAAGTATACCATCCCACTGGAGGTAATAAATGGCTTTGTTGGAATATATGCCTGTATTGTCTGAAAGTGGGGATAATGATGGTAGTTTTAATGACACTGATCTGTGGTCAGATCCCACCATGGAGGACCTCACATTGGGGGGGGGGGCTGCAGTGGTTACCCATATTGGTAAACACATATTGCAATACTTTGGTTCCCCTTAGGGGGATGTCACGGCACTGTTCCAGGACATTGTAGTTAAGGATGTAGACTAACTATTGGGCAAGTGAGCTGCAGCATGCCTAAGCAACATAGCTAGTGGTCACTTAATGCCAACCCACAACATGATGCACTGATATATCTTGGTAGACACATGTACATACAAATACTCACAATGGGTGTCTGGATACATGGAGCTGTTCCTATAGACAGCTACTTCTTCATTATGTGCCCTTCCAGTACTGCATGGCACTTGCAGTTTCTCTGGGAAATCATGGAGTTTTACAAAATCTGGATGTGTATCTATCCTTAATGAGTATGTATACACCACCTGCATTACCTTGAACACTGTCATTTTGAGATGTGAAGATGTGGATGGACATGTAGTCAGGTATGGTTGTGGTGCTGTCCACAGCCTTGAACCAGATCTCCTTGACTGCACACATGTCTGCATAATCCAGGGGGGGACATATTCCACAGATTGGGGTTTGTGTTACCTTTCCCACCATGTGGCAGCATAACCATGATGTTGTATAAAGATGGTGTTCTCATTGCCTACTTTTCCCTGAACAGTGCATCTAAGTTGCATTGTGGGGGTGTCAGTAGCCGTGGACATTTCGCCAAATCTCAGGAGTGAGAGATGAACACCATCACTGGTGAAGTATTGTTGTCTGTTGAGCAAGGCATCTCAGGCAGACAGGTAGTAGCTCCCCTGACAATGACACTACACGCTAAGGCAAGTACTGACCTCCATCAATTTCTGGGTGTATGGAGCCATCATCCCAGGTGAGTGTCAACTGCATCCACAAGGTATGCTTATACCCATGAGAGACACAGACTGGCTAAGCACAGTTATGTGTCTGCATACAGTAGGGTGACATATGTCCCTAGTTGTACACACCTGCAGGAACTATGATGTCAACATTATGTTAACTACTATCCTTTGATTTGTGGCAGTGTGTGGTAAGGCCTATTGTTTCAACCCACAAACAGCTATCTTTCACCTGTCCCATATGTAGCCACTTGATACAGACATCAATGTGTCTCATAATGTAATCACCTTTGACTAAGAGGTTTATTTTTTGTTTTGCCTCGGATGTTTGACCAGTGAGAGAGTGATGCATGCAGCATTATATGTACTGTGCACTCCAGAGGAAGTATGCTCTTAGGTGTCTGTGTGGCAATGTGTCTGGTAAGAAGCTGCATACATGCAGGTGTGCATGATGTGCGTGTAGGTGGTGCAGGATGTGAGCTGTGCATGTTGACATAATGCTTGTTGCCATATGTAATGACTGTTGTTGGAGACACCATGGCAGCAAGGTTTAAAATGCACTCACATCTGTCACACATTGTGTTTGTGTGTCATAGGCTCAGAGGGATGGAGATACTCCCAACACCTCATCAGTAATTCCTGCAAAGGTAGGGTCATGCTGCCACACCCTTGGGCTTGACGGTCTGATATACAGTGTTTGCAAGCACACCTTGCAGTGAAAATGTGGATGCCTGTGCATGCATAGCAGACTTGTTCAACTTTGCTGACATTATGTTGTCCTCGAAAGCATTTGATGCCTGTCAAGCAACTAGACAGCACACTGGTTGTTGTGTGATATGATGTGGGAACACAGACAGGTGTGTCGGGTACATAACTGCACAGTATGACATGCCTAAGACATGTGGCAGGTGAACACACATTGGCCAAAGGTGGCCAGTCCACTGCAGTAGGTCTCATAGCCATGTAATGCAGATATTCAGCAGTAATGTGTTGAATGGCAGGATGCATGGCTTGCTGTGAAAGTGTTACCTATGATGGCTCACCATCAATGTGCTGATTGTTACAGCAAAACTGGACATCTGTGTCAATGGACATTGTACATTATATTGTGACACCACAGCAGTGCTACTAATCCCCCTCTTGTCAGTTCCCTAGTGACATACCACCAACCCTGAAACAGACAGCATAACACATGCAAAAGCCAACTGATTGCCAAGGTTGCTAATCAAGGTATTACTTGGAAAAGGGTTTGTGAAGCCTACAAGGCTTTCATGGTGTGGGACAGCTATGAGGACGAACAAACAGGCTGTGTCCTGCTTGTCATCATGGGCTTTGTAGTATTATTTTGCGTGTGATGACAGAAAATGTATCAGAGCATAGTATCCTATGTGAGAGTAGTGTCAGTGAGACTAGCATTAGTAGTTGCCAGGTACTGGCAATTCTGTGGACTCCCCTGCTTTCCACAGTCCTCACAAGGTAATTGTGTCCTTCCAGTACACACCGCTTGGGTAGTGTCCAACTGCAGAATACCTGTGTAAAACCCCCAACTTACCTTCAAAGGGTATACATATTACACTTTCCTAACGTGTTTGTCTGTACTCTGTACACACACCTTGGATGACTCTTTTCTAATAACATTCTGGAAGCAACTGCAGTACTTAGTTGCACAAAGAACAAGTAGCATGTAGTGGCAAGCAGTGTCTCTAGATCTCTGAGTCATGTGACATGAAATGCCATAAAAGGAGTTAGCATGGATACAAGCAGTAACGGTGTTATACACCTACTGACCTTGGACCACACACTGTTTGTTATGCTCAAGGCCAAATCATGCCTACCGACTCTAACTGACAGACCCCATTAAGTGTTACACTATGCAATGAATGATGGGAATTATTACTCACTCTACCTACCATGGTCTGACAAGGTGTTGTTTGACAATATTAGACCAGCAGGCCTTGCTGGAAACTGTGAAGGTTATCTACCGAGTGTTAAGTCAGCTGCTGAGTAGGCAAGTATCTGACAGTCATAATCTGGGAAGATAGCATTGGGAAACCTAAGCTGCAATGACGCCAGACACTAATTGATTTCCCCAGACATCATTGTACCCCTTCTAGCCATTCCTCTCTGAAGTCAAAGCCACTGTCAGTGCCCCCTGACTGGCTACATTAGCACGTGCTTGCATATCAAGAGCTGTCACTAAATCCCATACAGAACCAACAGTTAATCAGGATGGCCTGTGAAACAGATTCAGTTGTGGTCTGAGCCACTGACAATGGCACCCTTGCTATGTCACTACACAGGCATATCTTACAACTGTAGCAGACACATAGGTTCCATGGTACTGCAATACACATTGCAGATAACATGTCCTGTGGAGTCCATGTCAAGACCATACGTGTGTAGTTTGTCTCATAAATGCTTTCTAGGGGATGTGCATGGCTGCCATATGGGGAGGTGTCAGATCCCACTGTGTACCTCCCATGCATCCATGACAGGAGTAACATATATCTTACCCGACCTAAACAGCTACACCTTCACTGTGGTATAAATACTACAGGTTGGAGAGGCAGGTTTGTCACACAGACAGTACACTATATACATAAAAGGCCCCCCATGCATGTGAAGCACACATCTGCTGTGACACACATCATGTGCAGGTTACACCATGGGATTCAAAACTTGACAATCATAGCTGTTGTCAGACAAATGTCTATACTGGATACAGAAAATCTGAAGATGGGTCATCCCCAGTGCCACAGCTTGTAGATGTGTTAGCTCCCATCATCCTAGTGACATCTATCAAGGGTATCAGACCTTTTCACAGATTAGGGATGCATGAGTATGCTGACTGAGGCCATTGTCCTTGTTAGCCTTTTACACACATATGGACTTATGGAGCCATGCACCTATAGTGCTGTACCTTGCTGAGGACTATTTCTTCTGATGAAGCGTGCATTTTGGTGGCACGCGAAAGCGCTTACTTTTCCTGGTTTTTAAAAGAATTAAAGCTTCTACAAATATTCGTGGTGTTTGGTCTACCTCTATTTTTTACTATTTCTTCTATGCTGACAGTCTATCCTGTGCTTTGACGTCTATGGCTGTCTTGCTGCTGTGTGTCCATAGGTGTCTCCAACAAAATCCTGAAACAGAAACATAAACAGGTCCATGACACACCTTTCTTTGTGTAAGTATATAGCCATTACAACATCATACAACATAAGGTACACGAAATGATGTGGCTTACTCATAACAAATATCAGCATAACAGTATCTGTCAGTAACCACTACAACTGGCAAGGCTAAACAATGCATTACACAAGTACATGTTAATTTATATAGTCGCCCTGTGCATCAGACACATATCTTCATTTCTCTGCATCGATAATGAGAATGACAGGGATGTCACAGGTATCATCACTTGCACAGTGTATTGTGTGGGGGTACAGGAGGCCTAGGCTGACCCAAAAGGTTGACAGCATGTGTGTGAGTCAGGAAGCAAAGCAGGCAAGATGGACCATGGAATTGTGCTATGTATGTCTGTAGGTGACCTGCATTTGAAAGTGCTGTATGAGTGTGTGCATGTACACTCAAGCTCAATGATAGCCTTACATGTATGTGTGTTAGACAGCTTTGAACCGTGCATGGTAGAGCTGATAGTTCACCATCTCTGGGCCCAAACATGAGAACTGGCTCTGCCAGAAGTTGCACTGGCACCTCCATGCCCAAGGTCAGAAGTAGTGCTAGTACCTGATGGTGACTGCTCTCTGCTAGGACTATGTCCTCCATGGGAATACCCAGGACTACAAGCCCATGGCCTGCCATGCTTTGGTGTGGACAATACACTTCCCTCTGTAGCTCTGGATGTATTGACACTATAGGAGCATGATTGTGCACTGCCATGTGGACTCTCAGCAAATGGGGTTGCTGACTTATGTCCACGAGGCCAACGCTCAACTCCAACAACATGTTCCAGCACAGACACTGTGTGTTCCAAGATAGGCACTGTCCCAGCCCACATTCTGTCCACTGCATCAGTGAACCAATCCAGGGTGTCACCAATGCAGTGGAGGCAGTCACAGATATCAGACTGCGCTGCATCCATAATCCTGAGCATACATCTGGAGTTCCTTTCAGAACATACCTGTGCCTCCATGATGGCCCAAAACATATGCCGAGTGAACAGTGATGTGACACCTGCAACCGGTGGTAGAAGGACAGCAGGCCTCCTATGAGCCCCCCTATCAATCTGCATGTGTGGAATCTAACCAGCTGTCTGGCTATGGCCAGTGTCTACACTCACTGGAGCCAATGTTGCCACATTTTCCTGTTCAATGTCCCCATCCTCTGACTGTCCAGTACCTGTGGCCTCTGGAGGCTGGGTATGTGTAGGCATACTGATTGTGTGCAGTGACAATGAGGGCAGAAGAGTGATGTCAACCTCTGGGACATATTCAGCCCCTGAAACCCCCATCTGTGTCTCACTGTGTCTACCATCATCATCATCAGAGTCTGAAGAGACACTGACAACAGGTTGTGTAGGGGACAGAGACGAACCCTCCCTGGTGGGTCTGTATCATATATTCGAAATTCCAAAATGTCAAACACCACCCTAAAGTAAGCACCACAGGCATCCACTACCCCTGTGAATACCCACTTCCCTTAAAGGCACAACACTCCTTATAATATTCTAGTATGTCGAGTGGTAGACCACTAGCATCCTCTCTTGTTCAGCTGGTTAATCTGGGAATCTTAAGACAATGTTACAATTGTCTCATGTACACAGACAACCCTCTCCTCCTTCCTACTAGCACATATACTTGTGAGAGATGCAACTATATAGCCAGACTGGAGGCTGAACTCTCTCAACTCAGGACTGGCAAGACCAGTCAGGAGGAGATGGTACCCACACCCAAAGCAAAACCAGTCACACATAAAACCACCACTAATGCAAACCAAACACATAAAACACAAAGACATACTGGAGGCTCTTGTAAAAACTTACCAAAACAACAGAGGCCTCCAAAGCAGACACCCAGAAATACACCCCACAAAACGCAACACCTACAACACATACCTCAAGCAACAGGTGTGTCACAATCACAGCCCCTAAGGCAAAATACTATGCCAGAGACATTAGTAATAGGTGACTCTATAGTCAGACACACCGATGTTCCACTTACCAGGCTGAATAAGGAGAGGGTAACGGTGAGCTGCCTATCGGGGGCTAGGATCCACCACATTACACACGCACTCAGGTCGCTCCAAAGCAAGTACAAGTATGATTCAGTCATTGTCCATGCGGGTGTGAATGACCTGAGACTTACCTCCCTGGACTACATGAAAAGAGACATTGAGGAGCTCTCCGATTATGTAGCCCAGACTGGTATGACCCTGACCCTGAGCAGCATCCTGCCTTCACCAAGAATGATGCCTCAGTACAAAGACAAAATGATCAGTTTTAACAATTCGCTTAATCACTGGTGTCATTCTAGGGGGATCCAATGTCTGTCAGCCTGGGATGATATGCTGGACAAGCCACGTGGGTTCGCAAGGGATGGCTTGCACCTGTCACCACTGGGCTTCCGGATACTGGCCAAGGCTTTTGGCACCCCATAGTGCCTTTTAGGCAATGCTCAAAGGACAAATCAACCTCCATAAAACAAAATGGAAAAAATTAAGGGTAATGCTGCTCAACGCCAGAAGTCTAAATCTCAAGATGCAGGCACTCAAGCACTTCTCAGTATGGAGAACATCGATGTCTGTGCAGTAACCAAACCTGGTTTAAGGCTCCTGAGAGCACTCCAGCACTACCAGGCTATACCTCATATCATGCTTCGACCTCAAGTTCCAGGCCGAACCACAAAGGGAGGGGAGTGTCCATTTTCATAAAGGACACCTACACCTCTCGGTTGGTGGCTACCCATGAAGCATCAGAAACCATACAAGTTTTACTCACCATAGGCAAAACTGCCATACAACTGGTCGCATGTTATAGAACTCCTCCCAATCCCAGGAATCCCATCAAGCATTCCTGAAAACACTAGAGGATATGAATGTCACACCAAACACCATCATATTGGGTGACTTCAACTACCCCAACATAGACTGGGCCCACTATTCTAGCCCTAACACCCTAGCCCAAAGATTCCTGGAATTCATAAACTCAAATGCTATGGAGCAACTGGTCACTTCTCCTACGAGGAGAGATAATATACTTGACCTGATTATCACAAACATGGGTCCAAATGCTCAAGACCGGATATAAACTCCTCACTGGTAAGATCTGACCATAAACTGATCACGTTGGATGTACATATCCCACCCCACCCCAGAACAAAAGACTACAGTGAAAAACTTTTCAAAAGCTGACTTTGTGCTCCTCAAGTCAGAAATGATATCCTTTAAGCCTACTGGGTTAATGGAAATCACATCCCAAAATGCTGAATCCTTCGCAAAAGCCTTCTACGGACATCTCCAAGAATGCATGGATCAAGCAATCCCAACTAAAACCAAGACCCTCTCCACTAAGGAAAACGCCCGGTTTGGTGGACCCCGCTATAAACAAACTGTACAACAAAGAAGGAAGCTACTGCAGGACAAAGCCAAATCCCACAAGGAAAGGCTTCCCTGATCAGCACAAGTAAAAACTACGTTCTCTCATAAAACATCTAAAGCAAACTTTGAGAAAAAGATTGCCAAGGATACCAAAGACAATCACAAAGCCTTCTTCAATTATGTCAGAACCTTGGGAGGAAATTCTCAGATATGCTCTGAGCTAGTACACAATGGCAAAAATTCACTGACCCTACTGACATTGCCAACATTCTGGCAGATAGGTTCAGTGCAAATTTCTCCCCTCCCTCACCCCCTAAAGATGAAGTAATTATCCCTGATGAATGTAACCTACCTGTCATCACAGACACACAGGTGAAATCAGCACTCAACAAGGCAAAAAACACAGCATCTATGGGACCCGATGGTATCCCCGGTTGCGTGTTACGTGAACTCCAAGATGAACTAAACCCACCCCTAAGAACTCTATTCAATCTTAGCCTCACTACAGGATATGTACCTGAACACTGGTGCACAGCAACAGTGGTCCCACTCCACAAAGGGGGAAATTCTACTGACCCAGGTAACTACCGCCCATAAGTTTGACCAGCCTGATCTGTAAGGCTATGGAAAGAATCATCATGGAACTCATAAATGGCGACATTGGGGATCTGCAGACCCTTGATCCCACACAGTTCGGTTTTGTAAAAGGCAGATCCTGCCTCTTAAACCTGGTTGACTTCTTTGAGACAGTCACTAGTGCCATCGATGAGGGCAAGGCTGTCCACACTGCCTATTTGGACTTGGCTAAGGCCTTTGACACGATACCACACTCTGGCATCATTGACAAGCTCAGCAGCCTAAATGTAAATCCATATGTCACAAGATGGGTAGCAAACTGGCTAAAAACAGAACCCATAAGGTTAAAATTGCTGGAGCCATGTCAGACTCAAAACCAGTCACAAGTGGTGTCCCACAGGGCTCAGTCTTGGGTCCACTCCTATTCGGCATTTATTTCTCAGATGTGAAAGCAAATATGGAAGGATTATGGCTGACAAAGTTTGCAGATGACTGCAAACTGGGTGCCATAGTTGATTCACCTGCCGACACACACATCCTACAGAAAGGTCTCACTGAAATGGACAACTGGTGCCGGAATCATGGCCTCAAACTTAACACCAAAAAATGTATAGTCATCCCCTTTGGGAAAAACAAAGTACCCACAAATTATCACGTAGACAATAACCCACTGAATACGGAAGAAGTAATCAGAGACCTGGGGACTCAAGTCGATAGTGACCTCTCCTTTGACAGCCATGTTGCCAAAGTGGTCAGAAAGACATTCTACCTTGCCCATCTCATCATGAAGGGATTCTCATCCAGATCAAAGGAGGTCATTGTACCTCTATATTCCTCCCTTGTCAGGCCCATGATTGAATATAATGCTCCATTTGGGATGTATCTCACCCGGCACATGCAACAACTGGAAAGATCCCAGAAGTACCTCAACAAGAGGATCATAGGTCTCAAACATGTGCCTTATCCAGCTAGATTAAAGAAACTCCAGCTCTATTCAGTAGCATACCGCCTGCTCAGAGGTGATTTGTGCCTAACATACAGGGCCATGTCCAACCAGGAATTGATGGACATGCTCCATCTCAAAAAATCCAAATCCACCAGAACCACACGAGTAAAGATTTCAACCTCTGCACAAATATGAATAGGACATGCTGGAGGGATAGATTCATAACACAGAGGTTACCCATACTCTGGAACAAAATCCCAGTTCATGTGAGACAGAGCCCTTCATTGGCACTGTTCAAGAAAAATCTCGATGCATGGATGGGAGATCGCAAGTTTACCCTGGGAGTGACCTCAGTGTCACTACTAGACAGAGGTATAGTTTACTAAATAATGGGGTCCCACATGTGTCACTACTAGATAGGCGCAACTATATAGTATGGGGTGGCGTAAAGCCACATCACTGTTGGCTAGGCTTATAAATGCCCCCGGGCAGATAGCCTAGTACACTACTATGAAACTATGAAACTATGAAACCATATGTTCAAACTTGGAATTTCTAATATTGAAAACGTTGAATGCTCAGAATAGCAAATTTTTTCCTAGGGAAAAAAGTTTGCTGTTCCCAAAAACATACACACAAAACAAGCATACCAAAATAAATAAACTACACAAATACATTTAATAAAACCCAACCCCACACTAAACCCCAAATACATTACTAACCTTACCTTAACACGCACCCTAACCCTAAGGTCCGTAACTATTGCACACATACCCTACAAAACTACACACAAACAAAGCAATAAATACACACACATACAGTTAACAAAACCCAACCCTACATGACATCATACATACATTACTAACTATCCACTTACCTTAACCCACACCCTAACCCTAAGGTCTGTAACTCTCGCACCACAGAGGAGGAGGAAATAGCAAACTCCAATGACGGCCCAACGATTTCTTTCCCTGGGAAAGAAATCAATGTTCCGTCAGTTTGCTCTGCTGAAATTTCGAACATTTTAGTTCAATTAAATTAAATTCTGTGTTTCAACATTTGAAATGCTGATAGGAACCCCCCCTGATCACCTGTGATAAGGGAGGAAAAAGCAGTACATTAATACCTACACTATTATGCTTGGCAGTACTGTGTTGCAACAAATGTACAGCTATCTACACTGTTGGCACTATTACAGACCTGTTGAAACCCCAACCTCATATAGTAGGACAAGAGGACATTACTGTTCCCACAAACCAGTTTAGTTATTTGGAAATAAAAGCTCTTTACACAGCAATCTCATCAGTAAAAATTAGGTTCTCTTTTGACATTTGTGAAGACTATGCACAGCTGACACATATGGCAATCTGCAATGTTCTGACAATATTGTCACATCTATCAGTGTGGTGACACCTACAAGGCATACGCATGACTGTAACATGTGTACAGTCATAAAATATCTGTTGCAGTTGGCAATCATGCAGACAGTACACCGATCCAGGCAGCAGGCCTGGGATGACACTTTAGGGATTGCATTGCTGCCAAACAGTGTTGTGTTTACCAGGAGCAGGACCACAGCTTTGTCCAATACCTGATGGATCTGTGAAAAGTAGAGGGAGAGGTAATGTCAGTACCACCACATGATGCACCACAACAAGATAATACATCCGTATATCTCACATTTACAGTAGCTACTATATTAATCACTATATTGGTCAACATCTGAGCATGAGAGCCAAAATGCAGTTAAATGCTTCCCCCCACAACAAACACAGACCTGACACACATGTAAGAGTATGTACACCCTGACACACTGAATGCTACAGTATTGCAATGGTGATTAAACTAAGCTTACCTGCACACTCCTCTTATATGGAATCTGTGGCACCCACATCCACAATGTATGGTGTGATGGATATCTGGAAGTTGTCATGTGTGCCTAGGTTCAACAGGAATTCCTCAGTGGCTGAGAGTGATTGTTTTGCTGCAGGCCCTCCACCGGTGATGCCACGATCCCTGGCTACATCTGTTGCTCTTCTGCAAGCAACATTAATCATGTCCATTGCGCAGTGTTGAACCTGCTCATATGTCCTGCTCTGATGACCTGTAGCATTCACATCAGAGACATGGTCAGCCCACACTGCTGCCAGCTGTTCCCTGTTTTGCCTTTCCCAGGACAGTAGGAGTTCATGGTGTTGCTAGAGGCCTTCAAGTATAATCTCATTCTCCACATCCGTGAAAGGTGCACGTATCTTGGGTACATGTGTCCTAAAAGACAACAGAATATGAACACATGTCAGAATCACATAATTGGAAGTACACTATGTAGAGTTACAGCAAGAACAGAATGGCTGGCAGTATCCACTCCTTGATCACACATGTCATATTCCACAGTGTGCAAACATACTAAGTGTGTGGATACAACTAAGATACTAGTGATAGTCAACTATTTACATGTGTGCCATGACAGATACTGCTGTATGATCATACACCCAACACCGGAGTCTACTGTATTGTGTTCCCTATGAGCAACCCCCCTCATAATATGTCAGAACAACAGTACCAAACAAATAGCAGTTTGCTATTACAACTACTATAAAGGGACAGTCCCAAGAGACCAGTGTGCCACACTGAAAAAATGCATTCCACCTTTGATGTACTGTACGTTCTCTGTAGGTGTAACAAATCTGGATATCAATGACGTGTCATTATCACAGTTCTAAGAAAGGCTTAATTCTGTAACCCCTACTCCCTCTAAGTATATTCCCACATCTGCATTCTGTTGTAAACAAAAAGATTACATACCTGATGGAGTGCAAAACTCCTCTGTTGATACGTGGTGATATTTCAGTTTTTGCAAGCGTGTGTTTTGTGAGCAGAAAGCCTCATACATAATGGTTCCCCATAGCCAGCATATTTGCCTTCTAATATGCTTCTGATTACCAGGTGATTACCTTTTAACCAATCTGTGGTTCTGAAATGCTAATTGCATGTAACACAGCTGATATGCATTATCATCAGCCAATGACATGCAACCACTGTACAAGATATAAGGCCTCCATGTAGATTACAGTTGCTTTCTGATATTTTGTGCTGGACATTACTGGTGTGAGGAGACTACATTATCACAGAGAATAGGTCTGTAGACGCTACTGTTACATAGATATGTGTGGAGTACAGGTTGCAACTGCTGCTGCAGGTAATAGGCCTAGGCAGAGAGTATGAACACTTTGGAGGACAGGCTGTAGGAGTAAGTCTGGGAGCTGTGTCAGCCTTATTGTAGAGGCAGAGCCAGTGTGAGGGTTCCCATTCCACTCCAGTTAATGCATGTGTTTAAGGTAAGCATGTTAGGCAACAGTATCACTAACAGAGTACTAGATGTTTGTTTTGTCATGAGCAACATATGGTATTAATATAACATTATGTCTACCATTTGGGCAACTGTCAGGCCATGTGTTATAGTCTGTTACACAGTTGGAATGTGTATGCTGGCAATCTTTGTTACAAGCAAGGGCTGCATATGCGTATGTTAGTTGTGCAGCTGTGCTAATCTGCACTGTGAGTTTGAAAGGATTGTGTACTGCACTCTGATAGTAGTGGGCCTCATTTGCATTACCTGAGTTAAATTCCTCTGTGAATGCATATTAAAGCATGACGTGACACTTTATGCACTTATAGTTTTGCTATAGGGATATGTGAAGTGTGTTCCTATCTGCAGCCCTGTGACTTCCATCAGTAACAAGCAGACATTTCATTTGTAATGCATTGTGTGGATAAAGAGTGCATGACTCAGTGATTAATTTGTGGCTTCACTATAATATTATTTAAATGCTACATACCACCGGATTTGAACCCAGGACTGTGTGTGGCAAAACATACTACTTGCAAGGCATTTTGCAGACTGAGCTACTTAATCACCTTTACAGCAGGTGTATTTGCAAGATATAAGTACACACATACAGGCTGTAACATACTATTTTTTCAACGATCATTATGTGCATGGCTTTATATGGATGTATTTCTATACCATGGTCCAGGTTGTACATGTATTTTGTCAGTAATGCCTTATCAGGTGTGCTTGTAAATATTGATGATAAAAGGGGACAATTACCTGCTATTAGAGACCTCACTTACATCCATTCTTTTGTGTTTGGCTTTCTAGTAGTGTACTCTTGCACCAGACTCCATGATACAATCCTAATTTTTCCATTTATCTCTAAACAAGTTTATGCAATGCAGCATGATGCACAGCTGCTCTGAAACATGTTTAATGACTATAACCTGCAATTACTATGTTTTGCTTAAACCCCCTGCTTTAGTGTGGCACAGCAGGTTAATGCCGAACCCTACATGTGCGATGGTTGTGGGCCCAAAGTAGGGGACATGTATTAATTTTGTACGTGTTTAATATTTATAACACATATCTCAATATAGCTCCATTTAGCTGAGCGTAATGAAGTTGTGTGACACAGTGTGTCATGCAGCATTGTGATACAAATATATAAAGAAAAGAAAAATGGGGAGCTAGGAAAGTGGTGAAATGGGGTGCAAGCAGGGGAAAAACATAGTGAAAGGCAGGTAGGGATGTGCAGGAAGGGTATAGGAAAGAACCATAGCTATCCATTTCTTGTACAGCAACAGCTGTGCACTTTGACAGAATTTGTAGACGACTTTGGACTCTAACCCCTAGAGAGAAGGGTGAGGACAACATAATTACATTGTTAACCCAATTGGACCAAATTATGTGTGTCCAGTGGACATGTGTGCAAAACAGAGAGGTATGTATGGGACAATTTTTTATTTTTTTTTTTTGGAACAGGTGCCCATTTTTTTTAAGGTGAGAGTGGAATGTTGGGAGAGGGACATAGGTATGTGTGGGGGAAGTAAGTTGAGTAGGTGAGGAAGCTTTTGCAGACAGACAAGACAGGAGTGGTATGTGACACAACAGGGGAGTAAACACCTTGGATAGGGAGGATATTTTGGAATCTTAGTCCAATGTGCCTCCACAAGGTAGCAGTGTGACTCACATCCCCACCCATGGGACTGCTGACACTGCTCCGTCACTGCCTCAAGGGTAGCAGTGGTGGAGGCTGGGCTCCAGGGCAAGCCTACCCCACCAGAGTGGCCAGCATGCTCTCCATTCAATGCAGGCACTGTCCAAACCTATGGTAGACAATCCTGCACACCAAACCTGGCAGTTCATCTTGGGTGACAACTGCCCCTCCAACACCATTCCCAGGGGGGAGTCTGTCCACATCCCATGGGGCAGTACTACCCAATGCCACAGGTACTGCAGGGGCAGCAGAGGGGGCACAACCAAGCTGGGCTCCAGACATCCTGGGACCCGGTGCCACAGCCAGAGGAGGCAAGGTAGGCAGATGACTAGGTACCAGATGACCTTGACATAGTGTAGTAAAGTACTTATAACAATAGCTTAAAGTTAGTATTAACCAAACCAATGTTAGTATCAACAGAATGGAACATAATAATTATTAATCCAAATACATATTAAGGTATATTATGTGTAATGCATCATTAAGTAACAGTAATAAGTAAGTTAACAGCAAACCACTATGAATTAAACCATAAGACCAGTAAAACAGTTAGTGTAACAAAATATGTTAATATTAAATCATAATAATAAATAACAATAATAAATTAAAGAAGATAACAGGTGGGGAAAGAGAAAAAACATACCATTAGTTACCTCGCAGGTAATATTACTACACAGAGTACAACTACAAACTTCTACAGTTGTGCAGTGTCAGTTGTTGTACAATGACTACAATTCTTCTATAGCTGACATAGCACATACATACCTCTCAAGCTGTTAGCACGGGACAGTATGGGCCACGCAGTAACAAATGCAGGTACACAACTACACAGAACAGTTTCACATAATGTGGACTTAGATAACTACCAAGGTGTTATGTAAATGAATTTGAAAATATATACTGTAGCATTCCAGGTAATCATTTATGTAGTAATCATGGAATAGACAGATTAGGCAGTTGTAATTACATTAAAAAATCGTGACATTTTGAGGCATGTTTGTGTACATTAAGTAAACTAGACAGGCATCATGCCTTAGTTGGCAGGCATGGGAGTAGAACCCAATAGCTATGACTGCAGGGGACATCAACAAATAATATAACAATTGACTGCAACAACTTAGAACAGACATGCAATGATAACAGCCTTATTGCAAATATTAAGACAGATTTGTTTAGGAACTCACAATGCTGCTTAACACTTTATTGGTATTACTGATAATTCTCCGGGAAATCTGCACACATTATCTGTTCATAAAGTGGGCTACATCAACCATATACCTTTTGTTCCTGGAGTGGAAGAAAATGAGAGCATTATGTGAATGAAACTGGCATGGAGACAGCCTTGAACCATACTATTAGTTGAGAAAAACATTTTACAGGACATTCCTTTTGCACTGTAGAGCTATTACAGTTTTGCACTTGACTGCATTGACGGTAGAACACACATCCAATGAATACAACTGTGCTGCAAATATTAAGACAGATTTATTTAGAAAACCACAATGCTGCTTAACACTTTATTGGTATAGCTACTAATTCTCTTGTTTATTGAAATACAGTTGCTAGTGTTCATTTATTGCACTACAGTTTTTATTGTTAATTCTTTATTGCAGTACATTTTTTTATTCTTTATTGCTTATTGCACTACAGGTAGCATAATATATCTGTACTTACCACACTCACAGAGCAACTTGGCCAGTCGCTCAGCATGGGACTTAATATTTCAAGTCCTCTCAGCTGCAGCTGTTGGGGAGAAGCACACCAATATGCATACCAGTTTTACACACATTCAGCTTGCATTTTGGTAAAACAGTGGAACAAATACTTACATATTTGTGGGGAATGCCCAGCCCTAGCCTCTTGGATCCATGTGTCCAATGTTCCCCTCTTTCTCCACTTCAGGTTGTCATAGTGGTGATGACACTGCTCACCAGTGCAGGAGATACCAGTACCACTGGTAAGATCCCTGGCCAATCAATCTCAGGCCCCAGCCTTACATGCCAAGCCCTGGTAACCACCCTGCAGCAGCTTAGGTTCATAATTTCATATGAGGAGCCCAACAAAAACACTGGACTCTTCCACACCCCACCTCTGCACCCAAAAGCGTGCACCCTCTCCAACACCACCTGGCATATCAACAGATAAGCAAACTCCAACAAATGGTGCAGAATTCCCACCTATTGACCTTAATATAGGCTGTTTTCCTGCCCTTACATGTCATTTAGCAACATTCAAAAAAATGCTGCAGTGCTTAGCACCATGCAAACCAGCTAAACTCAGCTGAGCAGTTTGAAAACTCACACATCTATGGTTGTAGTGAAGCTTAATAATGCACAAATTAGCCATTAATCATGTTTAAGCAGTGCTTAGTACTGTGCAGCTCTCCCAAATGTAAAAATGTTGTTTTTAATTTAAAATACTTTTTATGTTGCATTCAATAAATTATATGTGTGCTTGGGACTTGAACCCAGGACCTATGAAACTTTAAACCATCACTCTACCCATTTACCTACTTGAAACTTTAAACCATCACTCTTCCCATTTACCTACTTGGATAGTATATAAAGTAGTATACCTACACATACGCTATTAAGCAATCGTGGCATGCCTCGTAAATGAGCTTATACAGTCATAAACAAAAGCTGAAATAAAAAGTTAATTACATATGGTTTCTATTTTCAGATGTCTGCCAAGTGTCTGCTGTGTATGTGTAAGCACTGCTTGGCTGTGTGCCATGCCATGCAAACGGCCATTAAAAAAATGTAAAAAAAAAATAACTCTTTATAAATTTAATACACAAGCTATTAATACATAGCACATTTCACCAGAAGCATGGAACGTTACAGGGAGCCTCACCATGTACCTAACATCTGACCAGCCTCTAAACTTCTGCCTACATGGATTCAGTATCCCTGTTACTATGCTGTCCCTCAGCAGCACACCATCATTAATATGCATAGCATGCTGCCAAGGGGGAACTGTGGCCATGTACAGGGGTACATTTCATGTAGGCTCTACACAGGGACTACACAGAGATTATTAAATCCTGGGGATAGTTATCTTCAAGGCTACAATGCAGTCAGTTCATGCGTAATATCTACTTATCTAAAAGGCACACTGATTACTATGATTATCATTTGGAAGTATACTCCAACAAGAGTGGTAGAAAAGAATGGAGTTGATCACTCTTACAAGCAATTCCAAGCAGTAACTGATTTAATGTATAAACAATATATGCTGATAGCTATTGATGACTGGAATATGAACGTTGGGAACAAAAAAGTAGGCCAAGTGGTTGGATAATATTGACTCTGTAATAGAAATAAAGTATAAAAATACGTGACAGAATTTTATAAGATAAAACATGTTAATTTCAAAGACCTTATTTCTGGAGCACAAACAGCGACTGTCCACAAATACTTCACCAAATGTACTGTGCAGAAATCAGATTTGTTTGAGGAAGCAAAGAATGGAAAAGCACTGTGACAATATGAGGTATTGCCAACTATGTCAGTAGATGTAGGACAGTGGATAAGTAACATATGCCACCACAGCTAGCTGGAATTTTGTAAATAATTATATATCATTTGCATATCAAACTGATTTGTACAGATGCTTGTGCTGAAAAATATATTTGTAAAGTTGCTTGTGTTAAAAATGCATCAACAGTATGCCCTGCTGGACAGAAAAGAAATAGACATATATTACTGTAACTGTTTAAAGGTATATATTTTAACAGAGAATACTGGAAAAGAAGAGGTTAAGATCAGTCCCAGATAACTTTGGAAATTAACTGAAATTAAATTAGGCCATAAAGATTGTATCTTACAGTTCTCATTGTAGCTAGAGACAAAATGTCTGTGAGAAGCCTGGCTTAGTAACTCTGTAGGAGGAGTAGAAGTGTTAAAATGTTTTTATGACTTCCAGAAGCTGCAGCAGATCTTAGCAAGGCTCTCTCTCTGTGTATTATTGACACCTATGAGATAAATCCTGACAGCTTCTAGCAATGGGTGGTTGTTTGGGAACCAGAAATCAGACTGAGCAGTCTGTTTTAGAAACCTGACATAGAAAGATCCCTCACCTACTTCACCTTGCCTTGCTCTAGTAAGCGAACCAAGGAATACTAACTCCTTAGATTAGTCAGGAAAATATAGTGAGATTAGTTAAGTACTATATTTCTGCAACTGTGTGAATCTTTCCAGCTGCGTTATTTTTAATATTCCTTGTGGTTGAAATTCTTGTGTTTACTGTAAATATATATTTTGTATTTTCATATTCTTTTATTATTTATTAATAAATATATTTAAACTTTTCTTTGTGGCTGATATTTTTTAGAAAATATGTAAGTTTTGAGAGTATTTGCATATATATTTGGTCCTGCTCCATTGTCATTGGTGACTATTCATGCTCCTCGATTAGTGGCCCAGAATGGGGATGTCACAAACACAATAACTTCAATAAAAAAAAAAAACTGAGGAAGTTTTATTACAAATCATCAGCTGCAAAAATTAAGCTAAAGATGAAAAAGCATAAGCCAGCCAAGGACTTAGTAAAATATGACATCATGTAATATACCACGACAGCACAAAGGCTCTCTCTGAATTTGATTCACTGCATTATATACAAATAGCAGAGTACCAGAAGTTATGGGAAAACATCAAGAAAGTTGCAACTGAAAAAGTGAAACAATACTGCAAAAAGTGAAATAGAACAAAAATGTCAAAATGTTTGACTGATGAGACCTTGAATATTGTTCAGAAATGTAGATAGATAAAGCTAGGAAAGACAGGCAGCTATGAAACCTAACTGAAATTTCAAATGTTATGCAAGACAAAACCAACAAGAGAAATGCTACAAAAATGCATGCAAGGAAACATAATTTGAAAGAGAAGCAACATTGTAAGTGCTTTCAAAGAATAAAGCACCAGGCATTGATGACATTCCAAATGAAGTATTAAAGTAGTCAGATGAAACTATTATAGTACTTACAAGACTGACCAGACTGAAAAAGATCTGTGGATCTTCCTCTCTTAATGAATGGTGGTTTGATTGTGGAAATTGTTACCCAACTGCTCTGATCTCAAATGTCAACAAGATTCAGTTTAAAGATCATTCAGTGCATAGTATAGCAATACTTGAATCATGAATTAACAGAAAAGTAAGCAAGATTCAATGACGATCAACAGACACTATCACAGATGTAAGATTGAGCCTCACAAGGCAATATAATACCAAAATGAGCACTAGATATCTCCAAAATGCTAAAATGAATTAAAATATTATAAATACTGCTATATATGTGTGTGTAAACTGCATAAGTAGAATGGCATTTGTAAATAGTGTTTCTTTAAGAACAGAGAAGTCCTTTTGTTGTATTAACTAGACTACTGTCTTTTTATCATTTTATTTATTTTATTTTTTTATTTAACATTTGTTGACTGGGAAAGTCTAACTAGGACACAGCCTATTTTCAGTGGAGACCCCAGGAGAAACACTTCAGATGCATGTCTTTGGAATGTGGGAGGATTCAAGGAAACCCATGTGAATGCAGGGAGGACATGCTGGCTCTGCACAGAAGAATTGAACTGGAATAGACTGTTGCTTTAAGAACACATTGATAAACTCCATTAAATTAGTTAGAGCAGGTCTGCTTAATGAAAGCAAATGCCGCACCCCAGTTAGACTCTTGTTTTACATTCCTTGAAAGGAGATTTGATGTCAGGAACAATATCTGTGGAAGCAAAACAACATAATGAATGAAAATCTAGAAGAAAACATCAGGTGGAAACTGAAGACTGTTCATTGTATAGGGATTCAGAAGATATAGAGACTGCTACTAAGAAACTCAAGAGAGAGAGAAAGAGTGAGATAGAGAGACCTATCAAAAGAGGTAAAATCTGCATGAGACTGGCCCTCCTTTTCCTCTGTTTTAATATTACATCTGCTTAATTTTATCTGTGGCTACTGAAGTGTTATCACCTTGAATTTAAAATTAATTCTACTCTGTTTGCCTCTGAAAGATTCTGATTGTACTACATTCCCTACACATTGCATGTTTGTCTCCTGAGGCAATGGTTTCCATGTATCTGTATATATCATGTGCATTGGATCAGTTTTGCTGTATATGTCATATACATTGGATCAGTTTTGCAGAGAGATGCATGGCCAAAACACAGACTCTTTACCTATATTTATTTTGTTTTTGCTGAGTTTTCTTGTAAACCCATACTACATTTCACTGCTTCTCAGAATAGTGTTCCCCTCTCTTCATTCTGGGTATGATCAGACTGACTGGCTCATGCTATTCCAGTCACTGTGTCCTGCTTCACTCCCCTTTCATCTTCCAATTCCCCAGCCACCCCCCTGATACCTTCATTTATACTTAACATTTTCCTGTCCATTATGCTTACATTAAAAAAAATCAAAAACCATCTTAAAAGGTATACCACAATCTACATAGTTGACATACATTTACTGTACCACACAGTGGCTAACAGTTACCAGTCCAAATCATGCTCTCATTGCACACCAAAACTAACCTGGATCAGCTCATCTACCACATTCCATGTTACACATAAATGTGATACTACTCATACACATCAACTGCAAACCATATTGCTTCTTGTTACTCTTAAACATAATAAACATAGCAGACTGAAACACACATGCACACTCCATTTATAATCTCCATTCCCTATTCAAACAACTTGAATAACCACAGAAGCATACCAATCACCAAAAACTTCCCATCCACGGGTACTACCCATCTATGCTATACCAAAATTGACCACAAAATCACTGGCCCCTATCAAACCACCTTTATAGAGGTTCCTCATTGCACAAAATGCAAGAAAACTCCCCAAATGACTGTACAAACTCACACCTGTTCTTTTCATTCTCTTCATCATAAGCTATATTGAAACCAGCCTTAGTCTACCCCAACTCTCTTGTCTATTAATAAATGCACAAAGTCTTCATGACAAACTAGACCAGACCAAATTGATTTTTTTTATTTTAATATAGTTGAATTTAACATTTGTTTACCAGGAAAGTTCGACTAGGACAGAGCCCATTTTCTGCAGAGGCCTGGGAAGAAATGCATGCCTCTGGACTCCAAAAACTGTACAATTCTGAAATACTGGATAAAAAAAGACAACCTATAATTACACCATTTTTCCCACATTATAATTACTCTCTAGATGATATACCTCACCAAGAAATGGTGGAGAAATTTTTATACTCTATAAAACCCATTTAAACATCCAACTTCTAGACCAGGCTAACACACTGTCTGACATTACTCATAAATGGCTACTTCTACAAATCATGAAACAGTTCTGGGAAGAAGTGAATTGACTCACAGGAAGAGATATTTAAAATAACCAACCAATGGCTCCTGCATTCTCATCCTCTGATTTCCTCTGAATTATCCAGTCTACTCACCCTCTCAAACACTCACACTGCCCCCATCCCATCAGAATCACCTCTCAACATTCATCAGTTTTACTTTAAGCAAGTCAAAACAAGAGACTTAGAACCTCATTTGCAACAAATTAAAACTGACAGCTAATGAGGCACAGATGGTCTCTATCCCTGTTTCATATACCAGTGCAAGAACATCCTAGCAACCCCCTGCAATACATGTTAAATATATGTAAATAGTGATTATCATCTCAGTCCAAAAGTAAACAAACCCTACTAAAGCTTACTAATACATGCCTAACTCTGTCCTTCACACTGTATGCAAATTGCTTCAAAGATGATCTATATTCATACATCACTATTGCCTACATCCACCTCTCTCATAAACAATATTGGTCCTGGTCCAATTATAACACACTCACAACCCTATAGTCCCTGAGCAGTTAAATATTGCTAGCTATGGACAGAGGCCATCACACTGTTGCCATATTTATTGACCTTATAAGAGCCTTTAACCTTGTTAACTACAACATCCTGCTCCCTCACTTTCTACAAATAAGCATAAATCCTGATTACCTTCCTTAGTTTCAAAACTATCTCACCAATCACTACTTCTCTGTCAAAATTCATACCTGAATTATCCAATCAATCAGCCTTCAAAAGAGACGTACCACAAAGTTCCATACTTGCTCCTCTACTATTTTCCATCTTTATAAATACACTTCCCTTTGACCTATATCATCTCCCCTCTAAACAGGTGATATTGTACTGTTCCACATACACAACTTAGTACCCAACATCCAGAAAGATCTGCAAGCAGATATCCTAGCCATAATCCACTGGATCTCTAAAAAAAATCCTTTCTCAACTCCAGCAAAACTAAAACTGTTGTTTTGACACAAAACAGAAAGTAAAACAGAAAACTCTTTGCATATGACAACTATGCCTCCATAGCAAATACTACATCTTTTAAATCCTTGGCATTTGGCTTGACTGTCCTCCCTTACCTTCACCCTCCATCTCAACTACACAAGGAAGAATGTTAACTCCCTCCTATTTGGGTCAATAAGATAGCACTCTTTCTTACTAAAACCCCCAATAAAGCCATAAGTAATTAATAGCATGAATGCTGGATGATTTGGTAAACTTACATTTAAAATATGGGAGACTTAACTATGTATGTATTTATTTATTTTCATCTCCTTGTAAGAATGAAATGAATAATATCAATGACTCTCCTTCTCCTATCTCCCTTCTATACCAGCTGGCTTATCCACAGGACTTGGGATCCTGCCAAAGGGTCACAGTTAGCAGAGAAATTATCCATCTTCTGTATGAAGGAGAGGAGACTGCAGCAACTTAACCTAGTATCAACTGTTCCTAACCACAGACATTTTCTGGATGACTTATTTTTTTCCTTTGAGGGTTAGCATGCAATAACAGAAAGACACATATATGCACGTTCCTACCCATGGTGCATTGATGCCTGCTCTCTCTCACTTTGCTCATATACTTGTATAATACTAGTACTAATTTCCAGCCTCTGTTAGAGAGCAGCAAAAGAGCTGAAAAAAGCCCACACCATCTCACCCAAGGTAGAAGAGTTGCCCCCCCCCCCCAAAGACAACCATTCCTCCTCTCAGGCTGCTAGATTATTCTGAGTTTTGTTTATTTATGTATTTGAATTTGATAATCAAGGTAGAGCATTGATCCACACAGGTTATTTTCAGACTTGTCCTTGGAGCACTGTTGGGTTAAATTTCTTTAGTGTCACACTATAGAGAAATGGAAGCTGGGAAACTCAAACCCTGGACCGCAGGAAGCAACTCATTAAGAGCTCTTAGACTTAATACAGCATCACAGGCAGCCAATGGGCTTTGCCTTAGCTATTTATTTATTTATTTATTAACCAGATAGATGTGTTGGACATAAACTACCCATAGCTAGCTCATTTGGTCCACTGGCACCCCTTCAACTCAAAGTTAAAGAGCAAAAACAAAAGTCTTCTCAAAGATGAAGGCCAACAAATCTTTCACTGTTCCTACAACTGTAGCAAACTGGTTGCTAAAACAATCACAATCAGTTTACTACTATCATGTCACACTCACATTGAGTGACCTTCAGTACTTCACCTGTGACTATGTGACCACAAATGTGGGTACTGCATTATTGTACCATCGACACTTGTAGATCATGCCCCTAACAGCTTACAACCAAAACAGCCATGACCTTTGTTCTGACGTACTTATGGTTCCAGGCATAATTTCCCATTTTCAGAAGCAGACTGGGAAAACTGTATATCTGATTGTCATTTACTGAAAGTCTAAACATGGAAAGTGGTGACTGAAAGAATAAAATGCAGGTTACAGAATTAAGATCATTAGCAAATCAAAGCCTTATTCTTTTGTACTAAACTGCTATAGAAATGTTTTCCACTTTTGGTCAAAACATTGAACTACACAAACCTGATTTCCAGTGATATAAATGGTCGGTCATTACCTTATTCATCAAACCATTCTGCTCATTCCTGGAGATCAAATACTTAATCCAGTTACATTTGTATGTGGTGGTAAGCCCTTCATACTCATTTTGTAAGAGTCACAACCCCAAACACAACTGAAGTAATATTATTAACCTTTAGGCTGCATAACCTTGAGGTAAGTTATTAGTTCTGATGGCTTAGAAGTTCAATCTCCAAAGCTCAGTCAAACAGAATTTAATGAACCAGAAGGCAGCAGATAACCAGCCCCTGATTTTGGGACTGAAGAATGTTGCTGATAGAACATTAAACCCTTAAAAGCCCATCCTAATCAGGCACCTTAAGACCATATATTTTCACCTGAACAATGACCAGCAAGAAATGACCTTGGCTAAATGTCATGGCCTAAGTGTACCACTTAACCTGAGCCATCACTGCAGCGACGTTCATAGACATGTATTATAGGGACAAACTAGTACTCATTTGAAAATCTTGTCTCAGAGCTGAATGTTTTATCTGCTGATATGTCTCTATATGTTTCTTATCAGTTTGCCCAGTTTTATTTGTGTTTATTTTTGTGTTATTTAGAATCGTGCACTGCCTCTTGGGGCTGTTTATTTGCTGTCTTGTTTGTTTCAGGATCTGAACTGGGCCTTACTCTTGCAAGAAAAGACACGTAAATTAAAACTGTAATGGGCTGCAAATCATTAATCACAGTAGCTTAGGGATTACAGTTCTGTACTGGACTCCAGGAGACAGCTGGTTTATCTATCACCTAAGCCAGCATTCTGACTCTGGTACCTTGGCAAGTTGCTTCACTTTTCAGGTCTCTAGAGCCACCCAGCTGCAGATAGAGAATAAAACAGGAAATGTGCCGCTGTGCCTCAGTGAATCCATCCTAGACAGATTGTCTAAAATAATAAAAGTGCTATACAAAACCCATCTACAGCACTTTTTGGAAAGACTATGTATTCAAACAAAAAAGATCCTATTAAACAATTTTTCGTGATGCTGAAGCATTTGCAGTGGAATATTAATAATTGGAGAGTGAGAAAAACTTAGTACGTGACGTTTCAAGATGACATAATGGGTTCTGACATTGAAGATAGCTTCTCCACCTGCTATATAGAGAACCTCAGCTGCAATGTTTGCTGTATAGAATTATATCGACTTTTGTCTGTAATCACACACACTTTCTCAGAGTACTAGTCCATCTGTTGATGACCCCAGAGGTCTACAAGCATGTGTTTATAGCACCTTTTCTGTTGCTAGTGAATGTGCATTTGAACAAAAGCAAATCTTCATTACACTGCTGTCAGCTGTTAAACCTGCTGTATTTTGATTCCCTTTTGCAAAGCACAAAGAAACTCATGCTTTGCTACTGCATCTGTCCTTATTGTTTCATAAATATTCATTATACATTTTTAGAAACTAACATTTGGCATAAAGATGCAGAGAATCTTGTGTCAAACAGAAAGTGCTAATATTTTTTTTCTTTTTACTTGAAGGATAATGCCTTTGCAAAATAAGATGGTTGTAACCCTGCCAACATACGAGTCTAAATTAAAACTGCATCTAAGATAGATTCACTATTTCACTTTATATGTTATCATTTTTATCATTCTGGACAAATTGTTTGCCAAAGACTGGAATAGTAAACATTTATTTTCATTTAAGTACTGACATATGGCTAGGTTTAGAACAGAACTGTACTTGTTGGTCTGTCCATATGAACTAGATCTTTCCATGCTGAAAGCAACCATTAGTCAAAGGAAGACTATCTACTGCCAGTGGGGGATGGCTGTTCCATTTTAGCTGCTTTATTGTAACTACGATATTGAGGCATGTGATTACAGCAGATCTGGGGATAGCTTATGGGCACCCTGCAGTTACACATTCATTTCAAGGCATGAATTTATGAACTACTATGATGAACTATTCGTTTCAAAATCTCTTTCTCAGTTTGAATCTGTGATATTCCTTTTCTCTGCACATTATGACTGCTTTAACTAATAATAGTACAAGTCTTGCCTGAATGCAAATCAACTTATTTCCTTCAATACTTCACTGTTGAAACTCTTCTATTAGAAAGGTATAATTGCCTAAATATGATTTTTTTTTTGGATAAAGAAACATAGTTATAAACATTTCCTCAATATATTTCACTTGTTAGGGCTATGTGTAAAAGGATGGCTAGCTACAACTGTAGCCAGAAAGTAATGGCTATCTGTATTATAACAAGCTGATTTTGACAGAGACATATATAGTAAATTCCATAGTGTGAAAACTCATCAGTCAGACAAACAGTACTTCCCAGAATTATGAGGCAAACAGTAGCTCACAGGACTGATAGGTTCCCATCAAACACAATCCATTTTTCAAGATGTTTTAAATCAGAATTACTGAGTTATTTTATACAGAGTCAAAATGCTAGTTTTAAAACTCATTGTATCTTACTGCTTTATCCTGTTAGTGATATAGAACTGGTATGGTAAAAGATAACAATAGTTACTCATTTTGTTGCCTTAGTTCATTAAGTATTCTAAACATATGAATGGTTTACATTAGTTATTAGAGAAGCTAATGCCTGAGTCCCTCCAGTGAAACATGGAGAGCGTTAAGACATGCTGCCCAAAAACAGGTGCTGTGCAGTTAGAAAAGTGTTCCACAGCAGATACATTCATCCTTTTATATGTGCCATTGGGGGTACTGAAACATGTATTACAGAATAAAATATCCAAACAACAGTAAACTTAACAGTCCCTAATCTGGGAACTATGCTAGCATCTTACTTATGCCAGGAGGTAGAATAATTGAACTTGAGCAAATTTTTCTTGCTGGCTCACCAGACTTTTTTCTCACTCCTGTTTGATGTGAACTACAAGCATCATTCTGAAGGGTCTATGTCATATCACCGAAGAGGTGTTGCAGCGAACGCCTCTTCATCGACACATACACAGCAAATGCACAAAATTGTGAATGCTGACATCAGCAGTTTCTTTCCCAGGGAAAGAAATTGTTTGCCTCAAAACATAAACATATCATTACAAACATTAAGTGGTTTTGTGCGTTCGCTGTGTATGTGTCGATGAAGAGGCGTTCACTGCAATGCCTCTTTGAGTATTTCACATAGATCCCTTCTGAATCCACAATAATGGTGTAGATTATGAAATGGTACCTGTGGATCTAGGCTTAAATTGTTGCTGCTGTTCTTCCTTATACTGTCAGTCATTTGCTATAGCAAGTTACTGCCTCTTTATTACCATTCTAATGTGACTTAGGTAGCTGCAAATACTGGTGTTGTCTGCTCTATGTTTGGATTACTACTGTGGCTTATAGCATACTTAAGATTGCTATGAAACTGTATAGTCTCATACTCAGCTGCTGTACTGGGTACATCACCTCATTACTCCTTGCCATTTTGGACCTGACATACTTGTAAATATCGTGAACATTCATAACATGCCCATTATGTAAGAAAACTCTCTGTGTAACCGGTTTCATTGTTGCTTTTCTTTTTGTTTGGCTGTCTTGGAAAGCTGTTCAGTTATGATGATTCTGCCTTAGCTATTATGTAATATATTATGCTGCCTATTTGTCTTACCTCTTTTTCCTCACTGCATATCCTGTGTCAGATTCACTTTAGAAGCTTGAAATACTGAAATATCAAAAGTCAGTATTTCGAACCCATAAAGTGGAATCCTGAAAAGAGCAAAACCTCAGAAGTGCGAAATGCAAAACCTCGAATACTGGAGGTTTTGAATTAACGCTTCTGGTGTTTCACGGTGATTAAAGATTCAGGTAAGTGTGTATGTGTTAAAGGGTTTTGGGTAGGGGATATGGTGTGTGTTGGTGTGTTTTGTTGCTGTGATACGTGTGTGCGAGTAGAATGTAGCTTGTGTGGTGGTATTTTGTGTGTGTTTGTATGTAGTGCAACCTTGGAGTTAGAATATTTAAGTGGGGGGTGTGGGGGGTGCAGGAGAGCTTGCCCCCCCCCTCTGCTTTTATGTAGTAGAGAGCTTGTGTATGTGTGTGGAGAGGAAGGTGTGTGTGTGTGTGTGTGTGTGTGTGTGTGTGTGTGTGTGTGTGTGTGTGTGTGTGTGTGTGTGTGCGTGTGTGTGTGTGGAGTAGAAGTGCTAATTCAAAATCTCTGGTGTGCAAGATTTTGAATTTCGCGCTTCTGAGTTTTCATTGTTTTTAGGTTTTGATTTTATGGCCTCGAAATACTGAATTTCGACATTTCAGTATTTTGAGGATATAAAGTGAATTCCTTGTATCAGATGAAGTACAACAAATCTTCTATGTAAAACAATTTCTTTGTTGCTTTGCTATTTTGGTTGCTTCCCTTGTTGCCTGCACTTAGAACATTACTTTTCCATATTTGTGCCTATCTGCCCAGATTGTTGCTGAAAACAGTCAATGGACTAGTTCACCAACCGAATTAAGAAATAAAAAATATTTATATATAATAATAATGTCACTGTTTTGATGCATTTCTATTACACCATCATTTAACTACCTCAGAGTTTGCCTTACTGTGCTACTGTCTTTTTTAATAATCTGTACATATTTCATTATTATAATTTGGTTTAGTAATTATCTGCATTTAGTTTCCTACTTAAGGCAGAGATGAAAATGGCTGCAACCCAGTCTGCCTACCTCTAAAAAATAAATAAAATAGTTGCCCTTTGACAATACATGTACACCATCTGAACTTTGTCACAACTCTGCAGTATAATTCTCCAGTTGTAACTTATTTTAATGTGTAATTTATGTTCTAACGGTCCAAGGATCTTCTTTCAGCTCAATGAATATCTAATAATGTAAGTCGTTTTTTTTTTTGTCAAAGCAGTTTCATAGTACCCCACAGAATAAAACTTACTTCATCTGTGAAGCTGATCAGTACCCTACTTTTGCATCATCTCACAGTAAACTTATGCCTGGTGATCTGGTAGCCTACCGATTTTGTCACCTACCTGTGTGGTCACAGAACCATCTAGAGTGCATATCAATCATTGTGCTTGTGACAGGAAATAGCTGTGAGCACAGTATATCCAATCAGTTAAAGTTTACATGACGTGTTTGTGACAAAGAAGAAACAATTGAACTACTGACAATATAATTTGTTCCTTGAGTGCCACATATATAAATAAAAGATGGAATGAATGAAAGGCTGTTTTAATTGTCTACATCCATTAATGTGAAAATATACAGCACTGCTCATATTTATCAACAATGCTGTATGCATACCAGACAAAACAATGTTGCCCAACGTTAGACACTGTGCAAACTCTTGTGGCCTTTATTTTGGTAATAAGTATAGCTGAAATACAGGGTATTAGAAATAATGTTATCGCATGGTTGCAATGACTTCAAGTTGTGTTGTCACACCATTTCAGCACTATTGGGAATTGTTGGCTGCATATTTCACTGACTTCAGCAGCAACTAACTGCAGCAGGAAATGTATTTTCTCATGCCATAAAATGTGCTGTTATTGCTTTGTTCATATACCTGCATACCTGGCAATTATGAAGTAGTGCTGAATGTTTAGTAGACTTTTCACCACAGTCACTTATTGTTAAAGATAAAAACATTCTCCTCCAGCCCTAAGGGAACTCCTGTACCTTTACCATGTGCTGAGATAGCTTTATTTATTTCACAGTGGTCTCAGTGTCTGTTCTAACAGCTATTGTTTCTGCGGCTACAGTTTCCTAAGCTCTTCTATTGCATTAACTTTCCTAGCCAGTCAGGCTGTAGTGTACACTGTGAGTTGACCTTGGTATATGATTTTGTGGACATGGAAAGACTCTTTAGGAGTGACTGCAATGGGATATTACAGCTCTCACTGATGTTATGGTCAATCTTATCCAGACGCTATGTGGTACTAAGATAGTGACTTTAGAGGGATTTCTGGCTGTCAGTCTGAGGGAAATCAGCAACATACCCATCAATGTACAGTATACTGCCACTTAAAGTATGGCTCAGGAGAATAGTCCACCTGTGTACATCTTACTGTCGTGCTTTTGTGTCTATCTTGTGTCACCAGCTTATTGTCTGTGCCTTTCTCATACCATATCACTGTACAAGACAATGTATACTATCTATGGCCATTTAGGTGGAAGATACCATATCTATTTTATTGTGGTAAGTATATTACTTTCAGGCGAACATGAAGACATTTGTGTGCCATAGCTGCCTTAACACTGCCGGGTGAGAAAGACTGTATTTACATACTTGAGTGTGAATACATCTGAGCTGCATATCTGTGCAATGAGCGTGGTACATGCACCACTTCATGACTGTGTTGCATGATGCAGTGCACATGCATAGGGAGTCTGAAGACTGTATGCAGGCAGTATTGTGCATTGTACTTAAAAGATCTGTGTACTGTACATGCAGCATGGCATTGCACTGTACATGCAACACGACAGTACACATAGGTCCGTAATTACTGCATTTGCATTTCTTGGAGCAGTTTGTTCAGTCCCTGCTGATGCTCCCTTTGTCCTTCTATCCTTGTGATGATGTGTACTGCACAGTGTCATGTATGTGCCCACATCTGATCTAGATGGAGGACCAATATGACTGGACTCTGTTTTCTGCACCCATCCTTGCAGTTATGGAACATATGCTGCTGCTGTGCACACATGTTGTGTGCACTGTGATCTCACCTTAACACAGGTTTAAGAATTCATATACATTCTTGAATAGTTCTGTGCATGCATGGTCTCTGTGTTTATTTCCACCTTCTGCATTAGAGCTCATTCTAGTACTCTGACCCATCCTTCCACTTACTAATGTCTACTGTATGTTTGCATATCCACTTTCATTGTTTACCAACTATATACTGTATGTGTCATGCCCATCCCTGTTTGTTGCATATGTTCAATGTACATGCTTTGTCTTTCTTTCTCTGTCTGGTGTGTGTGTGTGTGTGTGTGTGTGTGTGTGTGTGTGTGTGTGTGTGTGTGTGTGTGTGTGTGTGTGTGTGTGTGTGTGTGTGTGTGTGTGTGTGTGTGTGTGTGTGTGTGTCACTCCTGTGTTCTCATTTGTTTTCCCAACTCATTCTTGCAGAATAAACTATATATATATATATATATATATATATATATATATATTGGGTGATGTGACTGAGGTTTGCAGTGGTCCCCTATAAGAGAATAGTGACTGTCCCCAAGGAAAATGTAATACTTTTCCCTATACCAATAGCTATACTCAGTCATTTCTCCCTGCCATATATTTTCCATTTCCCTATGTTTACTAACCTACCCCTTTCTTCAGACTTTCTTACCTTACCTCTGGTGCTGATAATGCACTGTACTGTGTGTCCCCCACCTGAGCTCAGCTGCAGCACATTTTTTTCCTGTGAATTTGTTTTGCTATATGGTTTATGGCCACCAATAGTTCACATGTTGCATATGGTCTTTTGACCTTTTAATGCCCACAACATAGTTATGCATCTCTGTGACCTTGTTGCTGTACCAAATGTACTCCCATACACCAGATTGCGTGGCATGGCTTGGAGTATGTAAGATTTCATGTATTTCTGTGTAGTATGGTGTTATCTTTCACAGAAATGCTATCCTTTATTTCATTTTGTGGATTTTGCTACTGTTACTTAGTCTGAACAGCATTTAGAATTTCCACCTTTGTTATCTTCTGAGCTTGTTAGCATTCATACCTGTTTGCTGTTAGCATTATGTTGCTTCCATCCATACTAATCTATGAACCTATAATCTATGAACCTATGAATGATGGCATACTACCAAGGGACAGCAAAGGAACAGGGATATTGAATCCATGTAGGGAGATGTGTAGAGGCTACCAGTGGTTGTGGATGCATACAGGGTGATGCTCCCTGTACTGCTCCCCAGTACTGTTGAAATGCTGTGAATTGTCAAATGTGTAATATTTTATTTTAATTTTTTTCTGTTTTTTCTATGTTTGTGTAGCATGGAGTGCAACAATGCCAAGCTGTGCTCATATATAGAGTGCTGACACCTGCCAGACATCTAAAAATAGAAACCAGATGTCATTATTTTTCATAATTATGTATTTTTCTGATTTAAAAAAATGCTTTTGTTTTTTTTTTTCCTTTTTTTAAATTGCTGTTTGTGTGGCACAGTGCAGAGTGCCACAGAGCTGAGTGACTCTCATACATATATAGCCAACAGTTGCTAGACATCTAAAAATAGAAACTGGATGTAATTAATTATGTCTGGGTCTATTTAAGCAAGTTTGCATGGTGCACCATGGTGCTTAGCAATGCTAACAGGTAGCACAGTAGTATATGTGGAGGTATACGACTTTTCATAATATCCAAGTAGCTAAATGGGTAGAGATACAGCCTAATGTTTAGTATCCAGGGTTCAAGTCCATAGCAGTGATATGATGTCTGTAATTTGATTGTTTATATATGTTTAATTTTAAAAACAAAATTGTAAAATATGGCACTGATCCCCTGTGCTGAACACTGTTTAAACATGCTAAGGGCTACTTTTGTTTGCTCAATGCTAAGCTTAGCTAAAACCTCAGTTGTGTCAGTTTTTGTGTTGTTTAGCTCTGCTTAGCTGGTTTGCATGATGCCAAGCAACACAACACTTATTCGAATGTTGCTCAGTGAAGTACACGGCTAGGAAAATAGCTTATATTAGACACAATAGGCTGGAATTCTGTAACAGTCTTTGGAGTCTGATCAACTGGTGATATGGCAGGTGGTGCTGGTGATGGTACAAGTTTTTGGGTGCAGAGATGGGGTGTTCAGGAGTCCAGGGTCTTTGTTTGGCAGTGCAGTTTCCTGGGCTCAGAGCGCAAGGCAGAAGCCTGGGAACACTTGGGCAGGGAACTCACCAGTGTTACTGGAATCCCCCATAAGCAGTGTTGTTACCATTATGACGACCTGAAGAGGAGAAAGAGGGGAACCTTGGACACCTGGAGCCAAGAAGCCAGAACTGGTAATGCCCCACAAATATGTAAGTATCTTTTCCACTGTTTTACCAATATGCAAGCTGAATGTCTGCAAAATGGCCATGCATAGTGGTGTGCTTCTCTCCCAACAGCTACAGCTGAGGGGACTCACAATGTCAAGTCCCAGGCTGGGCACCTGATCAGGTTGCACCATGAGTATGGTATGTATGGATTTATTATGCTAACTGCAAGACAATAAGCAAGAATCCAGTGCTATGTAGTACTAAACATTACAATATCAGTCACCTGATGTTTACAGATTCTCTCTCCACAGGAACTACAGGTAAATGGGTGAGGTAGCCCATATTATGAGTAAATAATTGTGTGTTTAGATGTTATAGATTGTTAAAATCATTAGCAAGAATGTGAAAGTACAGCATAACATAAAGGAATAAATATAATAATAATAAAATAAAATGAAATAAATAACGTGTAATCTTGGTATGGCTGTATGTCTGGAGTGTCTGTTCAAATTTGTTGCAGCCAGTTCATACATTCCATGCAGATGTCTTCTGCAGTCACTGCTATTGGGTTCTATCCCTAGGCCTGCCAAGCAAGGCATAATAGTTGTTTAGTTTCTGTACTGTACATATATATGTCTCCAAGTGTCACACTGTCATGTAATGTAATTAGTAGTGCATAATCTGTCTCAGGATTACCTTTGGAATGATTGCCTGAATTGCAAAGTATCACTACATCAGCCCACAGTACTCCTTGGTAGTTATATAGGTGAACCTGATGTGCAAGTGTTTTGTGTAGTTCTGTGTAGTTGTGTACCCGCAGTTGTTACTACCTGGCCCATACTGTCTGATGCGAATAGCTTGAGAGGTATGTACATGCTACAGCAGCTATAGGGGACTGGTACACATAAAGAAACGACAGATGTGCAAAGTAGATAGTAGTACTGATGCCAAGTAAATAGCCTATAATGGAACTAATGGGCTATTTTTTTCTCTCTCCCCAACCCTTATCTTCATTTCTTTGTTATTGTTATCCATTGGTTATGGTTTACTATTCACATATGTTGTTAAATTACCTGTGTTTTGAGCATGTGTATTATTATTGTTATGTATTATAATGGTTGTATATTAACATATCTTGCTGAATTACCTATTTTGTTGGCCTTATGCTGTAACTGTTACTGGCATGCTGTTAACATACTAACCATTCTGTCATGTATTGTTGTGTTTCACATAATATGCATTAACATGTAATTGGGTTATTTCCACTGTTCTGGCATGCTGTTATTACTATGGTTTGTTCATAACTAACCTATACTTATTGCTATACTTCCATCACCACAGCCATGACATGTCAGGGTAGGCTGGTTCCTGGTGATCTGCCTACCTTGTTTCAACTGACCATGGCAAGGGTCCTAGCACATCTGGGACCCAGGCCGGTGGTGCCTTCTCCACTGCCTCTGCACCACCTGTGGTGTCGGGTGGAACTGCCTCAGGGGATGGAGCCTGGCCTCCCACTGGGAGCGGGGGTGGAGGGGCTGCAGTCACCCAACAGGAACTGCCGTCATGGTGCACAGGATCATTCATCAGACCTATGAACATTGCCTGTGCCAGATGGAGGGCACAGTGGCCAACCTGATGGAGCAGGCTGGCCCTAGCGCCCAGCCTCCAGCATAGCCACCTTCGGAGCAGTGAAGTAGCAGTGTCGACTTCCCATGGCTGGGGATATCAGTCATGCTGCTGCCATCTGGAGGCACATGTGACTCCGATTCCACAACACCCTCCCCGTTCAAGGTATGTACCCCCCATATGTATCACACTCTGCCCTTGTCTGTTGTCTTGTCTGTCTGCTATTGTATCCTCTCCTACGCAACTTACCTCATCACACATACCTATGTCCCTTCTCCAACATTCCATTCTCTCCTTTAAAAAAAAATGGAATCTGCCCCACAAAAAATATTACCCCATACAGCGCTGTCCATTTCACACGTGTCCACTAGACACAACTAATTTGGTCAAATTAGTTTGACAACACATTTATGTTGCCCTCACTCCTCTCTCTGGGGTTTGAGAGTCCAAATTCATCTACAAACCTGTCAAAATGCACAGCTGTTGCTTTACAAGAAATAGATAGCAATGGTTCTTTCCTACACCTTTCCTGTACATCACTACCTGCCTTTCACATTGTTTTTCCCCCTGCTTTACCCCACTTCACCACTTTCCTATTCTATCACCCCTTTTTTTATATGCTTTTAGCCCAGGTTTGACCAGAGTGGCCCACTGGGCCAATGAACTCAGCTTAAATGACCGTTACTGTCTATATGTGCCTGTTACAGTGTTACTCACATGTAGAGAATAAACACTTCTGCCAAGTGTTGAATCTGGGCCCCTCTCAACTATAGCACACTGCATTAATCCACCACACTATACAGGCTTTAGGTTAAAAAGGTGTTTCCAGCAAAACATACTGCTACATACAGACATTATGCATGTAACTGAAATAAAAATCTAATGTGAAAACTGGGAGTGTACCCTGAATTCTGGTGCAATAATAAATAATAATGAAGCCATGCTAATGAATGTAAGTGAGACCTGTGATAGCAGGTGTATGTGCCTTTCATCAGCAACTTGTGGAACGGCACCTGCTAAGGCAGCAATGGCAAAGTACATGTACAGCTGGGACCCTTGTGCAAAAATACAACCATATAAAGCCACACACATACTCATGGATGTGGAATTGTTTCTCACAGCCTGTGTATGTGCACATATATCTTGCAAATACACATATTTTGTAGTGTCTCATTAGCTCAGTTTGTTAAATGCCTTGCATACAGTACATTTTTCCACACACAGTCCTTGGGCTCTAATACAGTGATGCGTTGCACTTCAATTACATTATTGTGAGGACAGCAAGTAATGACTGAGTCATGGGCTCTTACTTCCCACAGGTTACTGTGAGCTAATTAACTGCTACCCAGTTTTGCAAGACAAAAGCCTGCAGAGACACAATGCACATATCCATATAGCCTAACTATATGTCACCTGCTACTCTGTTAGTTGCACTGTTGCATAACAGATGTACCTTAAGCACATGTCCCAGTTGAACTGTATAGAATACCCTTGCCCTGACTCTATTGTAACAACAGGCCTGACACAGCTGACACAGTTACACACAGAGCTTGCTGTCTGCCAAAATGTTCACACACCCACTATGTGTTGCAGCCTGTAGTATACACAGCTGTATGTAAAGATACTGCTATAGATCTACCATACCCCCTAGAATAAGGGATCCAGACATAGCCATACTTAATGGAGAGGTTAAGTCCCACAGATAGGGACATGTGTAGCAGTTTGTCCCTACAAAGAAAGCAAGTTGATAGAATAACAGCTATTGAAGTAGCATGCATAGTCTGAAGGGTACGCAGTGTGACACACATGCATGTGTGTCTTCCCTTACTGACCTCAGCCCACAACGATTGCCAGTGCACTGCCAGATGACCACAATGGTATGGGACACTGACCACACATATGATGCAAAACTGTGAACATATGTCATAAATCTCTACAGTGGATGGTGTTTGTACCTACCCACTGTGATGCTGTAGTCTTCACACTTCAATAATGTCCATCTCAAAAACTAAGACATGGGACAAGTTCTATGTGAAGACCTTATATATTGGACTGTGGTGGCATGTCATTGGCTAACAATAGTGTAATGCAACTATTTTGGCTGCAGTTAGCAATTCGGAGCCACAGAGTGGTGCAGGGACAATTACCTGCTAATGAGCAGTACCTTACAAAGGCAAGCAGCTGGTTATAGGGTACAGGTCTGTATGAGACTTAACACATACAGAGAGTGTATTATCAAAAGATTACTTAAAGCAAAGTTCAACAAAGGAGTACTGCACTCCACCAACTATGTAATAGATTTCTACATATAACAAGATGCAGATGGATGGATGGAGGTATGGGGAATAGGGATTACAGCAGTAAGCCTGTCTTAGATCTATGGTGATGACATGTCATTGATACTCTGCTGTCTTACACCTACACGCATGCCTCTCAGCTGTCCCTGATTTCAATTAAATTTCAGCTTTGTACCTCTCAATCTCACCTACAATGGTTGGCTGTTGTAGGAAAGTTAGTGGATTACAGGTAGTACATAGTGTCAATAAGGAAGGGTGTACACCCCTGTAACATCAAACAATGTATTGTAATTTACCTTGTCTCATTCTGTCCATGTCTCACATAATTAGTTCTACACTGTAAAGCTGTCCCTGAATGTCCATGATGTACTTTGGCTAAGTACCTGTGTCTGTTGACATTTGTCCTTGTTTGGTTGAGAGCTATGCCTAACATACCTGTCAACTTCCTACAGCAAAAATTCAGGACAAAGCCATAATTAAGGAGGGACAAAGGCCCAAACTCATGGTACATTTCTGAGGCAGTGATACTACCATTGGCATATCATTCTCAATACAGGTGTACTGGGTGTTATGTTTAGTTCTATCACATACACTGTTATATTCTATACCTTACAGGTGTATTGTACTGCCAACGTTAACTGGATGTAGCTAATGTGCATGTTATAATGGGACTGACTTGTCTGTGTATGTTGTGAGTTTGTCTGTTGTGCATAGGAGCAGAGATGTGAAGATGTGAGACTTGTAAACCAGTTGTGGATCCTCATCTGTATGAGTTTGTATGGATTACCATACATAATAGTGCAGGTAGTAATGTACTCATGTTGTTTTGCTTCTCACAGGTGACCAGGGGGGTTGGAGTGTGTCCCCCTCACAACCTGATGTCAACGTCTTATTGGATGCTGCTGATGATGGTGGCCATAGAGAGGCACAGGCGGGATTGTCAGTGGTTGCAACTGTCCCAGAGGTTGCCATCCCTCTTCTGCCCCCATTGTCTCCACACACAGTCAGTATACCCACAACATACCCAGTCCCCAGAGGCCACAGATAGTGGACAGTCAGAGGCTGGAGAGACTGAACAGGGCAGTGTGACAGCTATGGCTTCGCTGAGTGTAGACACTGGCCACAGCCAGAGAGCTGGCGAGGTCCCACAAGGCAGATTGACAGTGGTGCTCATAGAGGGGCTGCTGTCCAACCACCACCTGTTGCAGGTGTCACAACTTGCAGCATGTTTCAGATGCTTAGGTTTATGGATGCAGCACAGTCTGACATTTATGACTGCCTCTACCGCATTGGGGACACACTGGATTGGTTTCCTGCTGTTGTGGATAGACTGTGGGCTGAGACAGTGTCTGTCTTTGACTGGACAACGTCTGCGCTGGAACATCTGGCTAGAGTTGAGCATTGGGCATGTGGACGATGGTCAGTAACACCATCTTCTGGGAGTCCACGTGGCCATGCACAGTCATGCTCCCATACTGGCAATATCTACAGCACTACAGAGGGAAGTGTGCTGTCCACACCATGATGTGGAAGGCCATGGGCACGTGGTCCTGGGTAATCCCATGTGGGACACAGCCCCAACATTTTGCAGTCACCATCAGGTACTGGCACCACATCTGATCTTGGGCATGGTGATGCCAGTGCTACACCTGGCAGAGCCAGTTCACGTGTTTGTGGCTGGAGATGGTGAAATGTCCACTCTACTATGTATGATCCATAGCTGTCCAACATACACATGTATAGGGCTAGCACTAGGATTGACTGCACACACACACACACACACACACACACACACACACACACAAACACTACTGTTGCATGCAGGTCATCAACAGACACAGACTGCACCTCTCCATGGCCCATCTAACCTGCATCCCCTCCTGACTCACACACATGCTGTCATCTGTTTGGCACAGCCTAGGCCTCTGGCACCCCACAACACATCCTGTGAATGTGGATGATATCTGTGCCACATCCCTGACATTCATGACATCGATGCAGGGAAATGCAAATATGTGTCTGATGCACAGGGTAACTAAATTACTTTACATGTACTTTTGTAGTGCAATATTGTTTTGCCATGGCACTTGTTGTGGGCCACTACAAGCATTGTATGTTGGCATGTGTCATGACTATACATCAAACTTTGTGTATCTTTGTTGCATGATGTTAGATTGGCGGTAGAGTTACAGAATGACAGGCATGTCATGGACCTGTGTATGTGTCTATTCCAGTTGTCTGAGGGGGTTAAACAATGGTGGCAATACAATGGCACAGGATGGCATAGTGGCACAGCAGACACATGATGTCAGCAGGGTAAGGCAGTATACATGCATGGCTCCCTAGGTGCATATGTGTATAACAGTGTATCAAGGACAATGGGGGTAGTCAGTGTAATCATGCATTCATACTTTGTGACAAAGTCTGCTAGCCTCGATACATGTCACTTGGATTTTCTGAACGTCCACATCTAGAAGGTGGCAGACATCAGTTATGCTTATGTGGAGAAGGGCAATTTAGAGGCCAGCAGCTAGTCACATGCCGATAAAATGCTTAATCATTGCACCGGGATAACCCATGTGGGCATGTCCATAATGCTATAAGGGAATATATTTATACACACACACACACACACACACACACACACACACACACACACACACACACACACACACACACACACACACACACATACACACACACACACACAGCATTGGATGATGTAAGATTAGAAGTCCTACCTATCTACTATTACACACTATAGCTCTCAGTACTTATCATATGCGCCACAGAGTTTATCTGATATTAGAGTGTCAGAAGGCACCCTTAAGGTGGATGACATCAGCAGGCCTTGTAAAAGAGGTCAATGTAGAAGCCAGCAACTAGTCACAGAGCCTTAAAATGCATGACCATTGCACAGTGGTAGGTATGTCTGTAGTGCTGCAAGGGGATATATTTACATACACACACAAGTTGGATGATGTAAGATTAGAACTCCTACACACTAGATCTTGTAGTACTTATCGCATGCACCACAGAGTTTATCTGATATTGGACTGTCATCCAGTGCTCTTAAGGAGGATGAAATCACTAGGCCTTGTAGAAAAGGGCAGTTTAGAGGCCAGCAGCCAGTCACAGGGCCATACAATGCATACCATTGCACAGAGATAGCCCGTATGGGCATGCCCATAGAGCTCTAAGGGGATATATTCACACACACACAAGGTGGATGATGTGAGGTCAGAACCCCTGCTTATCTAATTCATAGGTTCATAGGTGTGTACTAGGCTAAGGGACCTGGAGCCTTTACAAGCCTAGCCCATAGAAGTGCTCTGCCATCATGCCAGCCGGCATTAGTTCCCAGTGCCTCTATCAAGTAGAGCCATTGGAGTGATCCCTAGGGTGAACTTTCTATTTCCCATCCACTCATCACGATTTCTCCTGAAGAGGGCTGGTGAGGTGCTCTGCTTAACATGTATGGGAAGTCTATTCCAGAACATGGGCAGTCTCTGGGTTGTGAACCTGTCCCTCCAGCATGTTCTGTTGATTGTGGTAATGAGGCTGCAGTCTCTGGAGTGTGTGGTGCAGAGGGATTGGAATTTCTTTAGATGTAGCATTTCTAACAGAGCTGGGTCAGACATGCCTTTGTAAGTCAAGCAGAGATTGCCTCTTAGTAGACAATATGAGACAGAGAATAGCTGGAGTTTTTTGAGTCTGTCCATGTAGGACATGTGTTTAAGTCCTAGGCTCCTTTTCATGAGGTACTTTTGTGGCCTTTACAGCTGTTGCATGTGTCTAGTGAGGTACATGCCAAATGAGGCATTATACTCGATGACTGGCCTAATAAGGGAAGCATTGAACCCATAGTTAAGGAGGCAGTATGTACAAAGGCCACTGAATTATCTCCATGAACTAATTCTCACACAACAGCTCACAGTACTTATTGTACATGCAACAGGTGATATGTGTTGTATATGTGGATGCAGGCACAGTACTTTTGGAGTACGCAAATTGGCTTTGTGTTAGACAGCATGTGTGGCCTGCAGAGTGATACTGCTTGGTACTGTTATTGTATTTAGTGTCCTAGGAGTGACATATCTGGTAATATCCCTGCTATATGTGTGCAGTTACCAATCTGGCCATATCTGGCTGTTTGCAATTTGATAGGTGGACATGTGGCCGGAGACAATATGGCCTGTCTAAGTCATGCATAGCACCCATTGTGCATTACACCACCTGCATACCTATCTCTGTCTACAGGTTGACAATCCGCAAGCACAGGGGTCTGTGGTTGAGTGGATTGTGTTCTGTTGCAACCTTGGTCTGGTTCCCTTGGACAACTGTTGTGATGTACAAGTGCAGATAACCCCAGCATTCTGGGATATGTGGGGGCATTCATACATCCCCACACATATCTATATAAATGTGTATAACAAGGATGTCTCCTTAACTATTGTTGTGTGTGTACGTTATGTAAATGTGTTATGTAAGATATATGTGGAGCGGTAATGTATCATTGTACTTTATATAGCTATATATATATATATATATATATATATATGCATATATGTGCCACATACCGACAGATACAGTAATCAAGCATGAGGGGGATAGAGAGAGACAGATATGTATACATAGCTATATGTATGTACAGACACATTTCCACATAGCAGGTTTTTGGGAGGAAGAGGCAACAGACTTGGGCTGAAGTTAGCTAAGTGTAGGAGCATGCCCAGTGTGACTTGCAGTACTTACAAGGTGAGTCCAGCCAGAGCTACCTGTACTCCAGTTCGGGATTATGTGTGCTGCAGGCCATTGGCTGCTGCACCACAGTACTGCACTTCCCTGATATTGTCCAAGGCATTACCCATCTCTTTGTTGACCTTAACTCATTACATTTGAGTGACGCCTCCAGGTGCATCTGCAGTTAACTCCTACTGATGCCTGTAGACATCAAATATTGTTTATTCATCTTTGCATCAATAATTCCAAAATCATGCTATGTACAAGGTTTTAAAATATTTCATCTTAAAGCTTACACAATGGCAAACTCAACTGCATTAATATTTTACCTCTGTCTAGTGCAGGTAAATAGATATTAACTACTGTTTTTATGATATTCATTTATATAGATATAATTCTCACAATTTTCTAAATACCTCAACATCCAAGTAACACAAACAGAATGCCTTAGTCTCATATGAAAACTCTCAGCTGGATGAATAAAATGCTGCTGACAGTATGTGCGTAACTTGAGTGGTTGCTGAGATACTGTAAGTTGATTACAAAATATTACAAATGTAATAGTTACTGTGTTTACTGTGACTTATAAAAGTTGGTTTAAGATCTAGAACCTAAAAAATAGTACCACTATAAAATAGTTCATGCTGAATAGTTTGCCATTTATACTTCTTTCATACCCCCCTATGGTTCCAGAGATATGAACATTTGTTTGAAATGTGAGGACATAATTTGATTCTGTCAAAAGGCATAGGATCCGCCCATTGGAAGTTACAGTGCAAACTTCCTAAGCTCCATCAGAGTGAATGAGTTAATATGTGACTCATACCTCACAAATGTACAGAGTTTCACAGACTGTCCAGAATTTTGCCTCATATTTTTGATCCATTTTACGTAACACTGTGGTTTTCTGGCAAATTAGTGGCAAATCAATGAAGATTGAAGTTAATAAATAATGACAGACATTTGAGTTTCAGACTACATACACACCAGGAGATTCATGCTAATACAAGCCTGTTATTTTATCAACATTCTACATTTGTAAGAGCAATATTTAAAACTTGTCCCTATTTGTGAGCCTTTGTCCCACTTTTGTTCATGGCTTTGGCCTGATTTCTTGCTCTAAGAGGTTGAGAGGTATGATGTGACTGTGGTACATAGGTTCATAGGTGTGTACTAGACTAATGGCCCTGGAGCCTTTACAAGCCTAGCCCATAGGATTACCCTGGCATCGTGCCACCAGACCTTAGTTCCCAGTGCCTTTGTCGAGTAGTGCCACTGGAGTGATCCCCAAGGTGAATTTTCTATTTCTCATCCCCTCATCAAGATTTCTGTTGAAGAGGACCAGTGAGGTGCTCTGTTTGACATGTATGGGAAGTCTATTCCATAGCATGGGCAGTCTCTGGGTTATGAACCTGTCCCTCCAGCACGTTCTGTTGATTGTGGTAATGAGGTTGAGGTCTCTGGAGCATGTGGTGTGGAGGGATTGGGATTTCCTTAGATATAGCATTTCTAACAGAGCTGGGTCAGACATGGCTTTATAAGTCAAGCAGAGGTCGCCTCTAAGTAGGTGATATGAGACAGAGAATAGTTTGAGTTTTTTTAGTCTGTCCATATAGAACAAGTGTTTAAGGCCTAGGATCCTCTTTGTGAGGTACTTTTGTGGCCTCTCCAGTTTTTGCAGATGTCTAATGAGGTACATGCCAAATGGGGGCATTGTACTCGATGATTGGCCTAATGAGGGAAGAGTAGAGGGAGACAATGACCTCTTTATTCCTGTATGCAAATCCTTAGTAATGAGATGTGCCACATAGAAGGACTTTCTGACCACAATGGCAATGTGGTGGTCAAAGGAGAGGTTGCTGTCAACCTGTGTTCCCAGATCTCTTATAACACCTTCTGTGTTCAGTGGACTACCGTCGATGTAGTAATTTATGGGAACTGTGTTTTTCCCAAATGGGACTACGACACATTTTTTGGCACTGAGCTTAAGGCCATGGTTCTGACACCAGTCATTGGTCTCAGTGAGGCCTTTCTTTAGGATGTCAGCAGCACTTGGGGAGTTAATAATAGCTCCCAACTTGCAATAGTCTGTGAACTTTGTCAGCCAGAGTCCCTTTGTGTTGGCCTGGACTTCAGAGAAGTAGATATCAAACAGGAGTGGACCCAGGACCAAACCCTGTGGGACTCCACTCGTGACTGGTCAGCAGTCTGACTTGGAGTCAGCTACTTTAACACTGTGGGTTCTATATGTGGGCCAGTTTGCAAACCACCTAGTGATATAGGGGTTGATTCCTATCTTAGTGAGTTTTTCAATGATTCCTGAGTGGGGAATGGTATCAAAGGCCTTGGCCAGATCAAGGTAGGCTGTATGAACCACCGTGACTTCCTCCACAGCTCTGGTGACTGACACAAAGAAGTTGACCAAGTTGAGCAAGCATGATCTACCCTTCACAAGACCAAACTGTGTAGGATCCAGAGTTTGGAGATTCCCTATATCCTTGTTTATTAGGTCCATGATGATGCGTTCCAAAGCTTTGCATATCAGACTTGTCAGGCTAATGGGGTGATAGTTTCCAGGGTCTGTAGTCGATCCTCCTTTGTGGAGAGGGATGACTATAGCAGTGCGCCATTTGGTAGGGGCAAAGTCTGAGGTGAGGCTGTAATTGAACAGGGCACACAGGTGAGGTGCCAGTTCACTCTGTAGTTCATGTAGAACACAGCCAGGGATATTGTCAGGTCCCATAGAAGCTGTATTCTTGGCCTTGAACAGTGCTGTTTTAACCTGTGCAGCAGTAATACTGGGTGCCTGGCACTCTACTGGTATTGTGATTGGTCCTTTGGGGGAGAAGGGGTAAAGCTGGCATTGAATCTGTCGACCAGTATATTGGCAATATCTGTTGGCTTGGTGTAGGAGGAACCATTGTGCAGTAGCTCAGAGTAAATCTGAGTATTGCCGTGGAGATTCTTTACATAATTATAGAAGGCCTTGTGGTTGTCTTTACTATCTGCTGCAATTCTGTTTTCATAGCTAGCTTTAGAGGATTTTATGAGGGATCTCAACTTTTTGTTGAGGCTGATAAGGGAGTTTTTCCAGTCTTGGGACTTCACCTTATTCTGCATCAATTTCCCCCTTCTGTTTTAGAATTTGTTTATGGTAGGAGACCATCAGACTGGCTTCCTTTTTTTGGAGGAGAGTGTCTTAGTTCTATTGGGTATAGTGAGATCCATGCATCTGTGTACGTGTTCGTACAGTGCATTGGTGTATGTTTCGGTGGTCATGCAACTATTCTCCATGTGCATGATGTAACAGCACACACAGGATCACAGTATGCATACCTCTCCCTATACATGTTTTTTGCAGAATGTACAACATTTCGCCCAATATGTCTGCACTGTTCCTCATACATCTGTGGTTTTCCAGTACTGTACTATAAAATGCAGTCACTGAATTGTTGTAACTACTGAGATATTTAAGTGATAGCCTTTACATGCTGCAGCTAATCTGACCTGTTGCAACCTCCTGTTATACTAGCCATCTTCTAGGATACTCAGAGCATGTATAATGTCTCTCTGTAGGTTTGGACCTTTGTCCCCCCATTCACTCTGGCTTTGTCCAACTTTCTTGCAGTAAAGGATTGAGGGGTTATGACAGTCTGTGGGAATACCACCATGTGATGGCCGTGCCTGGCCGAGCAATCAAGGATCCTCAATCCTCACCACTAACACCAATGAGAGGTATCTCATACAGGAGGAAAGGATAACAAATACACACAGTAAAGTGCAATTTCCCTTAAGAGCACACAGAGATCACAGTCAGTCTGGGGCTGGTCGCTCCCTTGCTCTCTGGGTCCCCAATAAGACTCCCCACTGGCACAGCTATAGGGTCCAGATCTCAGCCTAGTGGGCAAGCTAAAACCTCCAGCACCCTGTCTGTCCAACCAGTGCTTTGTGTCCCTGCCCAAGTAGCTGACACACACACACTTTGAGATAAGAGTTTATACAACCACACAGACACTTCTGGGGAAGGCTGGCACAGGTTCTCCAGCTGTGCCCCTTTTACCCAGACTATATGGTAGAAATCACTGCCACCACCCCAGCTAATATTTATCAGCTACTCAAAGGCCCTTAAAAGGTTGTCCAATTATTACTGTGCAATATTATTATCCAATTGGTAGTATACACACTAGAGCTCGCAGTACTTATCGCATGCACCACAGAGTTTATTAGAGTGACTTGGTACGGTAATCACTATAAATATGCAATGTACTCTAGAGCTTAAATTATCTCTACACAAAGCCACCATTAAAATGTTTTAAAATATTTCATAATAAATAATAAAAACCAAGGCAATACTTCTTACTACACAGTGCTTGTCAAGAGTTCAGAGATCACAAAGAAATACTTAAAATAATTACGTAGTACAGTTCTGACATCACAGAAAAACACTTAGCCTAATCTTTCTAGTTTCTAGCTATTTCTAAGAGAAAATACAACTCTAAGATAAACTTACATAAGAAAACAGGCAGAGTGCTGATAAGTTGGATGGTCAAGACAAAAAAATGCTTAATCCTCTCTGGTTCTCTCTGTTTAAATTGAAATTGCAGTTCTGATTCCAATTACATCATTCTTCACACTTTCCTGGGATTGCCAGGCTACGCATTACATCATTCTTCACACTTCCCTGGGTTCCCAGGCTAACAGAAACTGCATTTACATTCTTAACATCTTCTTTTGTTATCTTGCAGCTGGTCAGGAAGCAGAGCAATAAAAATACATCTGCATGTTTAAATCTAGCAATTTAACTCTTGGTAAAAACAATAGAAATAATTTCTTCATCTAGACTCTTTGGCACCACTGTCTACATCATAGGTCACCACATGCTTTACTTTGGTCAGTAGAGTGCACTGTTGTCACATTCTTTTCCAGTTCCACATGTAACACTATTTCTTTACATTTAAGACAACAAGCCTGTAGTTTACATTCATATTCGCAAATGACAGAATTATCTGCAAAATTCTATCTGGCTAGGCTGGCAGCCTTCATCTATCTTTACCCACTCTTCACACACCATACAAATACTTCAAATGCAAAAGATGTGGTTATTGCCAGATTCAAACCATCAACACCATCACCCATACTGATGTTCCTAGCCTAATGAGCCACACAGGCTGCCAGACAGGGATGTGTCATTCATTACACAATCAACAGCATACAGACACATACATTGTCATCCCTGCATTACAATGAGACATAGAACATGTGGCCAGGTTCTGTCTCTATGTCACAGCTCAGGAATTGGGTGGTCTGCTGATATATCATTGTAAATATACTGCTACAGCAGTTTTATAGGTACACTGATGAGTTGGGGGTGTGGGACGAGTAGCCCATGCTCTGCTGGCATACACAGTCATGTGACTATTCTGTGACCCCAGTGTGGCATCTCCCTTGAATAATGTAGTGGGGTTTCCAGCCATGTGGCCCAGTGAATATAATGGAGCGCATACTATTGCACAGAGTACCTGTTGTCCCAAGTGGCTGTTAGATCTCTGCAAGTAGCCCAGTAGCTCAGTATATTCCCTTGCATACATGCGGCAGGTCCATACATATGCTACCATACTCTAGTACCCTTAAAGTGGTGAGTAGCTGTGTGACTTACCTTGCGAATGCAGCAGTTGACAGACCTGTAGTTCAGGGCTGACTCTGTCTGATGCACGCAGTCCACAGCCAGTACATGGTGAGGTACAGATTGTGTGGGTTGGCTGGCATCATTTTTACTTATATGTATGCGAGTCGGAGTAAGGTGTCTATCCCTAAGGCCCTAGGTTGTTAGTGCATGTGCTATGCTTTGTCTCTTGGCCAAGGCCAGGGCATACTGGGCATGCCTACATCTGCCTACAGGGACAACTTCAGGGTTTTTCTCCACGGAGTCCCCCTGTGGGTGTGGCTGTGGTGACCTAGGAACTGGTGGGGGGATGTGTATCCCTTCCATTTGCTGATCCTGCTGCAGCTATTTCCACAGGATCATATTATTTAGCAATGCACATACTGTAAACATGTGTGCACATGTATGAACCTATGAACATGTAGCTGGAGAGTACTGCAGGGCTCCACCAGATATTTTGAGGGACTGGAACCGTGACTTCAGCAGCCCAAACACATGCTCTATGATGTTTCTAGTTTGTGTGCCTCATTATGGCATTCTTCTGTGGATGTGTGTGCATTTCTGATGGGTGTCATCATCGACGGTTCCAGTGGGTAGTCAGCAACCCCCAGTATATGGCCATGTGGGATGTTCCCCCTAGCAAACATCTGGTAAAGCTGTGATGCATGCCAGATATGGGAGTCATGATAACTGCTAGATGTGCCAGCACACATATTCATGATAATGCTCTGGGCATTGCACATGACCTGGCAGTTGAAGGAGTGATACCCCTTGTGGTTCACGTAGATTCCACCCTCCTCACAAGGTGATTCCTTGATGTGTACATGAGTGCAATCTGTGGCACCCAGTACTTTAGGGTAGTGTGCTACATGGTAGACGTGTTGTAAACAGCTGGCCCTTACCTCAGGGTGTGAGGGGAAAATAAATGTGCTCACTGGCATGTGGTAGCATGGCATCCAGGAACTGGTGGAGTACCCTGTATGTTGATGCCTGTGAGGCCTCCATCATGCCCCCAGTTAGTCTTTGGAATGTACCCATAACTAGTATCCTAAGAGCTACACATACTTTAGTTTCCACTGGGATGGGTTCCCCTCTGTTACCTCTGGGTCTGAACTGAGGTCGGCAGAGCTCAGTAAGTTCTTGTAATATGTCCCTGTCCACCCTGTAGCGCTTTACAATCTCCAGCTCATGTAGGTCCTGGAAGGTTACCCTGGGCTTGAACATTCTTCACCTTCTCAGTCTAGGCCTATGATCAGCAGCAGCAGCATTGACCTCAGCATCTAGCACATACAGATATAGCAGACCTGCAGCAGCTCCTAATATTCCTTCAGTTAAAAGTCCCAAGTCTGTACTCCACTGATGCAGAGTATGGAGAGAAATCAAATTGTAGGGTTTCTGAACCTTTATAGTGCTCAGCTGTAGGTGCAGCCTTTGTGATTGGCTTACATATGATGCATTCCACCTGCCAAGTACATCATTAAGAACTGTTAATGGCCCTAGTTCAAGTGGAACAGAGGTCATTAGTAATTAAGATCTCATTGCCTTTCTCAGCCAATTTATTTTTAACAGCCTTCCTCACTCAGCACTGTGGCACACTGCACAAACATGCACTGCAAAGGTAAACAATGGTCAGCATTCATTATATATGCCCACATGAAAGATGACACTCAGCATGGTGGTGCACCAAGCAAATATGCTCAAACACAATCAAACATGCACCCGAAGGTAAACAAAGCATAGCAGCCAGTGTACACAACCCCTTGCTGAGTACAGTGGTGAGCCACAGAACAAATGTTGCTGTGCTCCAATAAACTTAAAAGGATATGGACACACCCCCTTTTGATGTTAGCTACCTCTTCTGTAGACACCAACATGGTTCTCTGCCTACACGGATGGGATCTGCAGACACGGATACCCATTTGGGCTATTTAGTAACCCCAGTTCATTTGATAGAGATCTGTGCACACAACCTGGGAACTACATGGTTCCAGGCCCTGCCTCATTAGCAACTACAGCAGTCTACCATTGTACATACTCCACATAGGGTCCTATAATGCATTACTGTCACATACTACTAATTTTCGTTTTTGCACTTTTTGCATTTTTTTTTTTAGCATGTTTGCTAACTATGGCGCTCTGTGCAAACATAATCTGATTATTTAAAAAATATATTTTACATTAATTTCTATTAGGTTTTGGACACACAGTGGATAGTTTTGCACATGTCTGTGTCTGCTATGCTATTTCTGTCTTCCTTACTGCACTTTTACAGCCCCTGCTCTCTAAACGTAAACTCAACCACAAGGACAACCACAGGAAAGAATAACAATTCGCCCAGTAAATTCAACAATTCGCCCAGTAGATAAATTGTAAAGTTCCAGGAAGGCAGCAGGATAACCAAAAGCATAAAATGTATTAATTTATTTTGAACAAGAAACGTAAGCGCTTTCACGGTATTACAATCCGCTTCATCTGACGTACTCTCTACAGCAAACTAATCCCCTTTAAATACCTTTTAAATGCATTTAAACAACCAATGAAGGGAATGAAACAATCATTCAATTAATAAACATACAAATTCATTACAAATTCATTAAAAAGCAAATAAAATTAAATAATTAATTTAATCCTAACCATCTTAGCAATGTATATAATAAATGTAAGCCCCTGTTCTCTGTTTAACATCCTGTACATTGAATTTTTCCATGTACATTTCAGACACAAACACAGAGTCTGCAGGACTGATTATCTGTTTGATGGATCACTCTACCACCCTCTACCACCCTCATTTGCATGCAATTCACCTTCTTATGACATGATTTGCATGCCACAGAAACTTCCATGTTGGCGCACTCGTGCATGGCCCTCAGCTCTGTTTCCTGGATTGCATACTCACTTACTTTTGTGTAAGCAGTGTGCCACTATGCCTACATGAAAAATAAGTCCATGTAGGCTTTATTAAATCCCCCCCATGTTTCTTACCTTTATTCTTGATAGTTAGCACATATTCATACACATGCTGAACCAACTGTTGCACGGTCTAACCAATGTAAAATGAATCACAAGAGTTCCAAAGTACAACATAAACTACTCCTTCACTATTACAGTTCAAATGAACCTTCCCCAATGGTCTTATCACAGGTTTTGATGCCCAAGTAGGGACTATTTACCCTGTATATGCAATATTTACAGAAACCACAGGGGAATGTTTCTAGTTTTGTGTGAACATTGTACCCTTTATCATTTGTCAAGTCTTCGACCCTTTCAAAGTTGGCTTTTAAGTTGGTATTCCTTGTGTAAACAAAGCATATTTTTAGTTGGGCAGGATTACCTGACATAAATTTCCAGCTGGTGAGAATCTGCGTGATCATGTTGCTAACCACAGTGTTTTCCAGGCAAAAAGAACTGTTTGCATAATTAATGTTTTGATCAGTACTTGGTTCCTCGGTGGTTTCTTAATGTAGCTTCTACTCAGGATAGATGTGTATTTTGTTTCTCTTTCTTTTTAACACACATAGATATTTCATCGATCATATCTACAACATATTTTGTATCAATAAACATTTTCTAGAAGTCTGACAAAAATAAATTGTTACTTGTTTTGTTGAAAAACACCTAGAATAAATGAAGTTGGTGGAATACATCCATCCTGTAAACGCTGCTCAGTGGGAGATTTCAATACATGTGTTTTGGGTGACTGCCTGGTGTCCAGCTCCAGGGTCCTATGGCAAGTGAAGAAGAGGTGTGCCACAGACTGTTTTTCTATGTCGTTGTATTTTTAAGTAAAGAAATGCTGTGTTTCGTTACTCAACATTAAAATAAAAAAAATAATTTGTCCCTCCTTTAAAATACATGCTGAAGACACAGTTATGCAGAATGGGGAGAGGGGATTGGTTAAGTCCACTGGCCTTTGGGAGGGCACACACATAATCATGCAGTTTGCAGGTTCCCTGTCCCTGCAGGACCAGAAATCCTGTAAACATCAAAAATAAAAGAGACGGTCACTGGGAGTGAATGCACCACTGGTGCATAAGGTAAGCTAATTTTTTCATATGACCAACCAGAACAGATATTGAAAGAGAGTATAGATTTCAACTGTCACTGATTGTTCTTCATTCATGTAATTTGGTGTTCTCATAATAAAATATATGCTTTTATGGCAAGTCATTGTGGACATACTTCTCAACTGTCCCTCCCCAATTTTGCAGTGTCCTTAATCTTGCCTCACACTTTTTTTTTCATTTGTTCCTCATAACATTTGTGTTTTTTAGCAAGTTCTGGAGGATTGCAGTAACTAGGTAACGTCATTTGTCTGAGGTTTAGACTTCATATCCTTCAGAAAATGCATGATCATGCAAAACTTGTTATTCTAGCATTTTTTTAAGTATACAGTATAAGAGCAATATTTAAAATTTGTCCCTGATTTTGATTATTTTGTCCTTCATTATCTTTTGACTTTTCCCTGATTCTTGCACTAAAAAGTTGACAGATGTGAGAATGCTTTACTGGGGAATGACTTTGTGATGACTGCTCATGTGTGCCTTATTTAACAGAATGGCCCTGATTTTGGCTTATTTCTGGTCATAAATAAGGAAATATATTTGAGTTTCAGACTTCATATCCTTCAGAAAAATAAATGCTAATTCAATACCTGTTTTCTAGTAACTTTCAAAGTTTATAAGAGCACTATTTAAATCTGTACCTGATCTTGGTCCTCCCATAGCTTTTTCCATGTTTTTGTGCTAAGTTGAGAGCTTGGGAAGTACTTTTATTTAGTGTGTGTGGGGGGGGGGGGCTCATGAGCAGCTATGTAAATAACTTCCAACTATTCTGGACTTTGCAAAATGTCCCTGAAGTTTGTTAATTTTTGGTCTGCTCCTCATCAGATTTATGATTTATGGCAAGCAGTTGAGAATTACAGTCAAAGTACACAGACAGACATTTGAGGTTCAAGCTTTATATCCTTTAAAAATGTATAGTAATCTCAAACTTGCTATTTTAGCAACTATCTAAGCTTATAAAACATTTTTTAAATATTCCCCTGATTCTGTGCCTTTGTCTCCCCTATTATTTTTGGCTCTGTCCTGGTTTTTACTAAGAGTTTGAGAACTATGTTTGTGTGGTTTTCTAGAGTAGTTTAAAGTACATTATGCAGCAATTATGTTATGTTATTTTATTTTGTTATAGTCAGATATATGAGATGTGCATAGGCAACAATGTAGCTACTTCATGTAGATGAAAATGACTAGCTGGTCTTGGTTGGTCATTGTTGGTTGTATGGACCAATGTGAATTCTGGGATGAAAGCCAGAATAGTTTACTATTACTGATTTTGTGAAACAAAGTTAAATGCATTTATTTTGTGTCCTTTATTTTTTATTGCAATCAGAAATCTGATGTGCACAGAGTCAACAAAGAGGCTATAACTGTTGGGTATGGGTGGGAAGTACCTGTGTATGAAACCATCTTATTCACTTGTCATGTTCTCATTTTAAACAGTTATTAATCTTGGTGTGCCAGAATAGTGTGCATTTGTGAGAAGTTAAGTTGAAACACTTTACTGTGGTTATACTGGTTACTGTTTTAGTGTGAAACAAATCTAAACTGCATAACTGTGACTGTTGCTTTTATCACAATCAGATGTCTGAGGTATGGTATACTCCATTAACAAAATGGCTTTAAAGGGTGGGTGGGTATCAGAGCAAACCTACTTGTGGATGAAAGTAAATTACCCTCTTTCTCATTTGCTTATTTTAAACATTTTTAATCTGACTTTACAGGACTAGTGTGCACTTGTGGAAAGTATGTTGGAATAATGTATTGTACTGTGGCTACTGTATATTTGTGTGAATAAGACTTGAAATATATTACTGCTGGTCATTATTTTATCACAATCATAATTAAAGTACAATTAGGAAAGTTGATATAACTGCTAGGTGGGGGTGAGAGACATCTGTAGGTAAGAATAACATTTAATCTTGTTGTATGCCCATTTTAAATAGTCATTAATCTGGATTTGCAGGATTAGTATGAATCTCTTATAAAACCCAAAATGTGGCTATTATATTTTCTACCATGATCAGACATCTAAGGTGCACACAGTCAACCACATGGTTATAATTGCTTGGTAGAGGGGCAGTCTTTGAATGAAAATGAGACTGATCCTGCAGTCATTATCAAGTTAAACAGTCATTAGTTTAGCTTTGCAAGCAATTTAGAATACTTCACTGTGGGTATTTCTTATCAAACTCAGGCATATGAGGTGTACACAATCAAAGTGGCTGTTGCTGATAAATACATGTTTTGGTAGATTATAAATTCAGCTGTTAAAGTGGTCCTTTATAGTAGAAACTAATACATTTTGCTTCTCATCTTGCTAGTAAAATGTTCAGGAGTAGAAGTTTAAAACACACTCAAGCAAATTTTGCATTTTAAGCAATAAATTATTTATTAAACAGCAAATATAATTTAAATTAATCTGCTAGATAAGTATATATTTGAAATTATCACTAAGGTGAATTCAAGACAAGACATATATTTACGTATGGCCCTAAAAAAGTGGATGTGGTGCCCATGGTTTGAGTACTACCCAGGTCCAAATGCATACTTAATTTGTCACTGATATCACTGTATGGTTTATGTCTGTATGAGTAATGGGTGAATAATCTACTATGTTCATCACACTGTTTGCTGTTGTAGTCATCAGTATAGACATAGCTCAGTGTCTTGCCTGACGCCTGGAGATGTATGTACTCTGAAGTGTTTGGTCATCTCCCTCCCACTGCCATGAAGGGACATCAGTGGGATAAGAGAGGCATCAGCTGATGACATCTTCAGGACTTTATTGCTGTGCACTTCATGCATTGGCATGATGTCAGCATCATCATTCCAATAGTTATTCTTCCAGAGGAAAGATAAATACCCCATTTGTTAGTCTTTTGCTAGTGTTGTGATTTGCATCCTTATGTCTGATAGTGATTTTAATACTATTTCAAACATTAGCAGTTGTGATGACTGTAGGAAGCAGATTCTCCACCAAGATTTTTACTCCCGCTGTCTTATTTGCCTCTGCCTAGAGCATGATGTGCATGCTTCTCCACATTGTGACAACTTCAACTTGAAGACAATCAGGAGAAACTTAAATGTTTCTGAGAGTTTGCATTCAGAAAGAAAATGTGTATCTAGTTTTATAATTCTATGGTGCTGTCCAAGCCTTGAGAGTCTGCCTTTGAAGAGAAATCATTCCAATAAGGATCATGGAGTGAAATGTCTGCAGACTGAGGACAGTACAAAAGATACCTCTGGTTTCCCTTAGATCTAATAACTACAGAAATGCTGAAGTGATTTTGCAGTCCATGTTACCACAGTCAGTTTTTGCTGAGGTCTCTAGTGCAACTGCTGAGTAGTTTGCCATGCAATAGTTATGGCAATGTTCTCTCAGACTGAAGACATAAACGTGAATGCTAAATCTAAGGTTTTTGAATAGGGCCACAGTGTCTGTTTGAAGCTCATATTATAGGTTCCAAGATTGAGGGCAGTATCTCCATTGTCTTATTTTGTGAGGATGCTCCAGGTCACTGAGGGGAGGTCTGCATCACCTGCCAATATTCTGAGCCCTCCAATGCAGTTCTTTCTGATTCTCTGAGGCTTAAAGCACTGATAATCAAACCTCTGCCTGATAGCTTGCCTCAGCCTAGTTCAATCAGGGCCTCAGCTCCATCTACTTCTCAGGTTTCTTCCCAACAACTTTCCAGCTGGCTAAGGACTTTGTGTCCTTCCATAAGTCCATGCAGCAAGCAGAGGAAATAACTGAAGTTTCAGGAGCCCCATTCTAAGAAGAGAAGAGAAGAGAAGAGAAGAGAAGAGAAGAGAAGAGAAGAGAAGAGAAGAGAAGAGAAATGTTAGAACCTTCCTTGGAGAATTCAGACACCCCATATTCTGAGCCTATGTGGGTCAGTTCCCCTATATGATAACCCATGATTCAGACAACAAGGATTCCTTGTCTTCTTTCTACCAAAGGATTTCTAATTTGGGAGTGGAGGAGTTCTGGTGGGATTCTAAGGAGAACTCAGAGGCCAAGCTCAGATACAGAGCTTTCTTGAATTTGGCTTAGCCCAGGGCACATGTTGTTCAACTGGTCTTAGATGTCCAGCATGAAGATGTTTTTATCAATGCATTTATGGAGCCAGATCCAGCCCTCACTCCCAGGAAGTCTGACCTCTTTTATAGGGTCAAGGATTCCCATTAATTCCTATATGATAACTTTTTAGCTTATCCAGCAGTGGTGTCATTGGATTCCAGCAAAGAGTCCTCTTCATTTCCATCCATGAACTGTATTCACAATAATTGTGAGAGTACAATACTGGATTTGGAGGAAAATTATACAATTCTAGTACATTGTTCTTCATAGCCTTAAACTGGCAGACTCATATAATTACTTACCAAGCAAACCCTGCTGGAAAAGATTTGAGCTAAGGCAGCGGTGGTCTGTGTGACTTTTCAGACCAATTTGTCAGTAATTAAACAAAAATGAGTAGAATGCAACTCATGTATATTGCAAGACCACAGCAATAGGGCCTACAACTCAGAGACATGCCTATCTGAGGCCTCAGCTCCTGTCAGATCATGTGAATACGGAGCTCCTTAATGCCCCTCTGCATAAGGACCTCCTCTTTAGACCCCATGTTGAAAATGTATTCAAATGACTGAAGATGGGTAAAACTTTGCAGTCAGTCAAACAGTAGTTTCAATCACAGGTGCCAAAATTCAGTGCAAACTATCCCACAAAATTTTGTACTTTGTTTACCAAGCTGGATAAAAATTAATATAGTAAGGAGAATAGTGCAGATTTCAAAACTAGTGATAAGCAAAATCAAAGAAGTTTGGAGCCAACCAGACTATGACTCTCAGAGGGAAAGTCAACACTCAGCTTGGTTGCCCTCTCTCTAACCCCTACAGACCCTTCCCCAAACACATTTCCCTTAAACCATCCTTATCCTTACCCAGAGCTGATATCAAGATGATTGGCATTTTGTCTAAAATTGTCAAAAACACAACCTAAGACCAGTGGGTTCTAAAGATTCTACAACAGGCTTATAGCAATTCTTAAAGTACCCAATGTGCAGGGGACTTCATTCTGTACTGCCTCCCCTGTTGAGAGAACTCCTGGAGCAAAGCACCATACAGGAAGTATCCAAGAAGGATGAAAGCACAAACATTTATTCAGGATTGTTCCTAATGCCTTGAAAAATAGGCACATGTAGTCCCATTCTAGATTTATCACACCCAGACAAATTTCTTTTCATTCCAAAATTCAAGATGCTGACCCTTCAAGGTCTTTTCTACTGCTGTCTCTACAAGCATTCCTAGTCACTCTGGGCCAGAAGAACATTAACCTGCATATTCCCATTGTTGAAGACCACAGAAAGTTTCTATGGTTCAAAATATCGGGAAAATATTGCCAATTCACTTCCTTGCACATTGGCTTGTCCACTGCATCCAGGGTCTTTTTGAAATGCCTGGCTCTAGTAACAGTTGGGTGTTCACATTTACCCATACCTGGATGACAACGTTATGCATGCAGACACCCTAGAGGAGAGCTACAAGGCTTTGAACTTGACATGGTTCTAAGAGATGAGTCTCTCTAGTAACTTAAAGAAAGCCACTCTTATGCCAATCCTGTCTAAATGCCTTGCTCATTGGATTTGTTACTGATACACTTTTTATGGCAGTCTCATCCTGGGAAATATCAAAGCCCATTCCATCAAAGTCAATGAAGCCACCACAGCATTTCTCAAGGGAGCTAATGACCAGTCTATCATAGAAGCAGCTATCTAGTCCTCAGCACATGCCCTCTCAAGATGTTATAACCCAGGTGTGGCATGTAGATCTAGGGCAAGGTTTACCTCTGCCATCCTGCAGGGTCTGCTGCTCTGAATTTACTTTTCTGCCAGCCACTAATAACAATCATGGTCTGACTGCAGCGGTGAATAGTACAAAGAACCAGGTTTACTTTTGATAGTAGGTGTTTCAGTATGTCTACCGTTGCAGTATATACTCCCTTCCACCTTTCCCTCTGCATTCTTCCCTATAACTGGAGTTGGAGTGGGTACCATTTTTCACTCCTCATCTTCTCTAGCAGGCCCCCATTCTTCCTTGACCTTGATATATTTCCTGGAAGGAAAGAATGGGGATATCTGGAGTGACTCTTTTATGTCCACTCAGGCTCTGGTACCACATTGTTTCACCTGGCATTGCCAGGACAAGAAAGATCTGAAGATGGCATTAGCTGATGCCCCTCATACCACTGATGTCCTCATGTGGCAAAGAGAATGGAGACTGAGTGATTCAAAGCCTTAGAAAAAGGTACAACTTTGGAATTTAAGATAGCCATTAGACTACTTGGGGTATGATGTGCCACAACTGATGACTACAACAGTGAACATACTCAAGCATCTACATTTACAGTAAGCTCCTAACACAGCTAGACTTTCTTTACCTTCTTGAGTTTCAAAAACTACTACAACTCAGCATCTTATTAGTGTTTGCATTTGTCACCAATACTACTGATCATTTCTACTAAAGATGACTGTCTTCATTTTGTGCAATGCCTGCACTGCAGGAGAAAATTGTTCGCTGCTCAATGATCAACATGGCTCTGGTGAAAAGTCTGATTAACTCCATCCCTTCGACAATTGTTGAACTCACAGTGAAAGTTCTTGCTTCACCATTCTTACCTCACAACGACAGAGAATGAGTTTAATGTGGAGGAGACAAGAAAAGGCAAGTTTAACATTTACAAGAATACCGTAACACATACCTCAATAAAGACTTCATTACCAACTCATTATTTGTGCTTTGAGGCTGTATGTCATTGAATTTAAAAATGAGCCCTGTCTTTTTCTACAGATGGCAAGTGTAATATATTTGGCAAAGTGACCATATTCATCCTAAACTTAGCAAAGAGCTTTAACACAAATTCAAAATGAAATGTTTGGCACCATGCCTCATAAATGAAAAAACAAAGCTTAAATCTGGAGTGCAACTACAAGGCAGTACCATCATCAAGAAAAAGATGTGACAATAGACAGGAGGTATATTTTGATACAAGTATGCCCTGTTTATTGTGAGGGTCTCCATGACAGTCAACAAATGCTGGCTTATACTTTCGAATGATGAGGGTTTATCTAAACCCATTAAAGCAATGCCTAATAACTATAGGAACTCTCCAAGCCTTAGCGATAGCCTGGTACACTCTGCTATGTTAGACTCCATCATGGATAAAAAAGTCTCCAATGTGGATCAGTGCTCTGGGAGAGTAGTATTTACTTATAAAGATGACCCGCAGATCAACTGTGTTACTGAACAAAAGTGAGTAGGTGAACTATAACTGCCACATGCCTCAGCTTCTGCATGTTTTGCACTGACCCTGTATTATATAAGGCAAACAATCAGGAATGTGAGGGTGCATATTTTTGAACACCTATATGAAATTAGAAATAGCTAATCTGCCAGCCCTATTTCCAAATATTTTAGTTTGAATCACAGTGTTAATGAGAGTTTGTTTATGTGTTAAACGTTCTTTATTTTATTTGGGATAAATCACGGTTACCAAGCCGCAGATGTCTTGTAAAAAAGAGGTGTGGTACACCTTTTAATTCAATATCTTATAACAGTGGGGCATTCATAAAAAGGTGGTAATAAAATATTTATTGTGATATACATTAGGACATCCCTGTTAATTTGAAGTTTGCCTTTGCTTCTCTCCTTCCTGTTGTACTCATTCTCAATCACTTTAAGCTGATAAAATACTACTCATATTCAGTAAGCCACTTGAATGCAGGTCTGTAATTATCACTGGGGGATATGAATTCAGGTCAAACTTTTATCACAGGGTTTAGTTTATTTATTATTCATTGGCATTTCATTACTAGGATAGTCTGATTGGGTATGTGTCCCTTTCAATGGATACGTAGGGAGAAAAGCTCCAATGACAATATATATATATATATATATATATATATATATATATATATATATATATATATGCTATATCTATATCTCTATCTATATATATATATATATATATATGTGTGTGTGTGTATGTATATATATATATATATATATATATATATATATATATATATATATATATATATATATATATATATATATAAAAACAGAGAAAAATACAAAATTAAAACAAATGATAATTCAACACAATAATTGTGAGACAGTGCGAAATATGATACTTCAGAGAAAATTACAGCAGCAGTTTAGCAACTTGGTAATTATTAAAAGTTCCTACATAGCTTTCCATTTTAAATCCATGAGGAATTTATTAATTGCATGACTTTGTGTTATGTGATATATCTACAGTTTAATTTGTTTCAGCCTAGGATGCTTGCAAACTCTGAAATGTGAACTTGATGTTGTACAGTTTTGGTCTCTACATGACCACAGATCCATTTTGTGGACTTTGACCTAAAAAATAAATGCATTGTATAGGTCTTTTGTTTTTTCTTGTGTAGATATGATTACTTTATATGTCACATAGCTGGTTTATGTCATGTTTACTTTCTCTGTAGATGTCTCATACAAGATGTTTTCATTTGATTTGTTATCAAATAATTGTCAAATAGACCTCAGCTATTAAAGCTGATTTTTATTTATAAGGCAAGTATCAGTATTTATTTGCCTCATTGATGCTGATGTGTTTGAGCTGTACGTGTACAGCCACTTGACATATTCATGCTAATTATTTTTAGTTTTTCATATTTTTTCTTTGTTAAGTGCCTCCATCTTTCTCCCAACACTCATGCTCCACTAATTTTTGTTAACTGGGTTTATGCTGTCTACATTATTACTTTATTTAAGGCACTCTGTAACCTCCCTTCCCTTATAAGTTTACCTTCTTCTGCCCTCCAGCCAAGTTGCTTTATCTTCTTACAGGCTTGCTTAATTCTTTGTTGCTTGTATTAAGTATATTTCTGTATTTTGTTTCATTAAAACAATCATCTGTGCACACCTGTCAGCTTATTGAACTATGCATCATTCGACTCTGAGGAATGTGCTTTGCATTATGTTTGGGGAAAGTAATACCACAATCCTGACAACGTGCTAAATTTTCTAAAAGATTTACATGACAATTTTTGTTTGAAGAAGCTTATGAGCATAATTTTCCCTTAAGTGATCAACTGCCATTCTTTATCTCAGTAAAATGTTTATGTATTTAATGTCTGCATACATATGTAAAGAATACCTCTTCATTGAAAATTAGTATTTATCTCTGTCTCTGACCTAAAGAAGGATGCTTAGCACATCTACTGACATGAAAACCTTGTTGAAGTTTCCACTAGTTTATTCAGTTAAGTAGGTAGATGGATGAGTGTAAGAACACTTGTCCATCTACCTGCTTAACTAAATAAACTACTGGAAACTTCAGCAAGGTGTCTTTATTCCTCCCACAGGGAGGGTATCAGAAAGACCATCTCATAGATCTGCTAGCTAAAATGATTTTATATGGACTAATCCTTTATACTCTGTTTCTTGTTAGTCCTGTCGCTATCTGGGTCACAGGTGGGATACTAATCTTTACTCGAGCACTGTGGATTACCTCTGAAGATTATTGACAAGGAGACAAACCTGAATGAGTAGCAAACATTGTTTCAGTAGTAGCAAGGGCACAGGGTCAGCTCAAAGCATGGTTGAAAAAGTGATGTGACTGGGTAGCTTTATTTGCCAGGAACTTCATCATTGATTCTTTCTAGTCCTAAATGTAGAGCAGAATCATGAAAGCCAGAATCAAATCAGGAACCAGCTAACTGAAAAAGTTCTTACATGCCTCTCTTGGGGGTGTAAGGGGAATATGTCATGTTGCAGCAATACAAAAATGAATTCCCCCTTACAGTGTCACACATCATGCTATCTTGCCCTCAATCATCTTAACAAGAGAACAACAATTAAGAAACCAAAAAGTATCCTGTTTTTTTTCTCGATTATTTATACAGATTATTGTTTCTAACAATTAATATGTAGCACTTTTATTGCCTGCTTTTTAGTCTTTGAGTGTATTTTATTGCTATTAACTAATCTGCACAAGTAACTGATTTGTTTGCAGTTAAAAGCATTCTATATCTTTACAAATCTTTATTTGTTTAAAAACTTTCATTTGTGGCTTTCTCTAGTGCTTACTGTCTGTAGGCTATTGCTTTTAGCTGAAGCCTTTCTTTAACTTGGCTAGATTGTGTTAATTGTCTGCTGGCTAGTGGGGGCTGGTTCTTTTGTGTTTTTGTAAAAGAAAAAAGTTGTTCTTCTGGTATTTAAGCCCTAACTTTGATAGGGTTTCTGTCTATACACACTGAGCAGAGTGGATGAGAGTTGTTGACCACAACTGTTAGCTGAGATATATAAGTATCCTGGTTTTTTTTTTTATTATTTATACAGATTATTGTTTCTAACAATTAATATATAGCACTTTTATTGCCTGCTTTTTAGTCATTGAGTGTATTTTATTGCTATTAACTAATCTGCACAAGTAACTGATTTGTTTGCAGTTAAAAGCATGCTGTATCTTTACAAATCTTTATCTGTTTAAAAACTTTCATTTTGTGGCTTTCTCTAGTGCTTACTGCCTGTAGGCTATTGTTTTTAGCTGAAGCCTTTCTTTAACTTGGCTAGATTGTGTTAATTGTCTGCTGGCTAGTGGGGGCTGGTTCTTTTGTGTTTTTGTAAAAAAAAAAAAAGTTGTTCTTCTGGTATTTAAGCCCTAACTTTGATAGGGTTTCTGTCTATACACACTGAGCAGAGTGGATGAGAGTTGTTGACCACAACTGTTAGATGAGATATATAAGTATCCTGTTTTTTTTTTTTCGATTATTTATACAGGTTATTGTTTCTAACAATTAATATATAGCACTTTTATTGCCTGCTTTTTAGTCTTTGAGTGTATTTTATTGCTATTAACTAATCTGCACAAGTAACTGATTTGTTTGCAGTTAAAAGCATTCTGTATCTTTACAAATCTTTATCTGTTTAAAAACTTTTATTTGTGGCTTTCTCTAGTGCTTACTGTCTGTAGGCTATTGTTTTTGTCCCAACCCTCCCCCCTCCCAGTTGGTGTCTTGCTGTTATACTTGGTGGCTTTGCAGTTGCCTGCCCCTACTGTAAATCTGATCTGTGACACTCCTCCCAGTCTAGTGTCATTAGATCATTCTACCTAATACAGAGAGAACATTGGATAAGGCCTTCTGTTTCTCCTTTTCCCTTTCAAAAAAAAAAACATTTTTTTGCCTGAATCTCCTTGTGTTCTGATTGTGCTTCTCAAACACTTTGGAAATATAGAGTATATTTCAGAGCATTTATTAGAACTGTAATTGCCTTAAAATTGCTACAACTCAAGTGCTCTAGGTTGCACTGCATCTGAAGTATTTGTGGTGTTTTAGCTGCTTTTCTATATATATAGACTTCTCTGTTTCGTTAACTAAATAAGCTCTGCAAAGTTGTTTTATTGCATTCCTGCCTGTATTTCTGAGTTTTTTGCACTTTTAAAGTTTGTTTTTGCTTAGTTTAACTGGTAGGCTACACACTCAAGTGCGCTAGCCGAATTAAAGCATTTACTGTGTTTCTGTACCTAATTTCTGCTACTTTGTAAAAAAAAAAAAAAAAAAAAAAAATATATATCCTTGTTTCCCGCCTTTGCTGGACTAGAATAGTCCAGTCTTCAGGTATTGCTGATCTCTGGGCTGTGTCATAGTTCCTGTGTTGCCCATATCCTTATTTGGATAGGAGGAAGCTTCTTTGTTCACCAGTGAGAGTGGGGAGCTCTGAGCAGCCTATCTGTCCCTTGAGGAGTGGTTTCAGCCCAGTGACTTGTAGCTTATTGGCTGTTTTGGGCCATTTCCTATCTCTTTCTAACCCCCTGCTTTAAAGCCAGCTTTAGCGCGCTTTTGCTCTTGTAATTTAAAGTTTGTCCTGTTTGTTGCATTTACCTGTTGAGGCTACACACTCAAGTGCGCTAGCCTATGTTACATATTTATTGCATTTTCCTACTGTTTGTTGCAAAAAAAAAAAAAATAATTATCCATGTTTCCCATCTTTCCTGACCTAGAGTAGTCCAAATACAGGCTTTGCTGTATTCTGGACTTTTGGAAAGTTCCTGTGTTGCCCATTTCCTTTCTTGGATAAAGGGAGGCTTCTTTGTTCACCAGTGGCAGTGGGGAGCTTAGAGCAGCCTATCTATCCCTGGAGGAGTGTTCCCAGCACAAGAATCTGGTAGTCTATTGGCCATTTTGGGCCAATTTCCAGCTCTTTCAAGTCCCCCTGTATAAAACCCACTTTGGCGTGGTTTTTGTGCTTGTTACTACTCAGCCAAGCTTCTCGTGGTCCTGCAGAGTAGTGCTAGCAGCAGAGAGGCTAATAGAGCAACTGCTAACCTGATAAAAGTGTTTTTTTCCTGCTACTACCTGGGCGACTGTCTGATCTAGCTAAACTGCAAGTATTTCTGCTTCTTGAACTGTTTTAAACTGTTTAAAGTTGTTTTTGCACCTGCACTTTTAAAGTTTGTCCTGTTTGATGCATTTACCTGTTGAGGCTACACACTCAAGTGCGCTAGCCTGTGTTACATATTTATTGCATTTTCCTGCTGTTTGTTGCAAAAAAGAAAAAAAAACAAAACAATTATCCTTGTTTCCCGTCTTTCCTGACCTAGGGTAGTCCAAATACAGGCTTTGCTGTATTCTGTACTTTTGGAAAGTTCCTGTGTTGCCCATTTCCTTTCTTGGATAAAGGGAGGCTTCTTTGTTCACCAGTGGCAGTGGGGAGCTTAGAGCAGCCTATCTATCCCTGGAGGAGTGTTCCCAGCACAAGAATCTGGTAGTCTATCGGCCGTTTTGGGCCAATTTCTAGCTCTTTCAAGTCCCCCTGTATAAAACCCACTTTGGCGCGTTTTTTCTGCTTGTTACTACTCAGCCAAGCTCCTCGTGGTCCTGCAGAGTGGTGCTAGCAGCAGAGAGGCTAAAAGAGCGACTGCTAACCTGATAAAAGTGTTTTTTTTCCTGCTACTACCTGGGCGACTGTCCGATCTAGCTAAACTGCAAGTATTTCTGCTTCTTGAACTGTTTTAAACTGTTTAAAGTTGTTTTTGCACCTGTACTTTTAAAGTTTGTCCTGTTTGTTGCATATACCTGTTGAGGCTACACACTCAAGTGCGCTAGCCTGTGTTACATATTTATTGCATTTTCCTGCTGTTTGTTGTAAAAAAGAAAAAAAACTAAAAAATTATCCTTGTCTCCTGTCTTTCCTGACCTAGAGTAGTCCAAATACAGGCTTTGCTGTATTCTGGACTTTTGGAAAGTTCCTGTGTTGCCCATTTCCTTTCTTGGATAAAGGGAGGCTTCTTTGTTCACCAGTGGCAGTGGGGAGCTTAGAGCAGCCTATCTATCCCTGGAGGAGTGTTCCCAGCACAAGAATCTGGTAGTCTATTGGCCATTTTTGGCCAATTTCCAGCTCTTTCAAGTCCCCCTGTATAAAACCCACGTTGGCGTGGTTTTTGTGCTTGTTACTACTCAGCCAAGCTTCTCGTGGTCCTGCAGAGTGGTGCTAGCAGCAGAGAGGCTAATAGAGCAACTGCTAACCTGATAAAAGTGTTTTTTTCCTGCTACTACCTGGGCGACTGTCTGATCTAGCTAAACTGCAAGTATTTCTGCTTCTTGAACTGTTTTAAACTGTTTAAAGTTGTTTTTGCACCTGCACTTTTAAAGTTTGTCCTGTTTGATGCATTTACCTGTTGAGGCTACACACTCAAGTGCGCTAGCCTGTGTTACATATTTATTGCATTTTCCTGCTGTTTGTTGCAAAAAAAGAAAAAAAAAATTATCCTTGTTTCCCATCTTTCCTGACCTAGGGTAGTCCAAATACAGGCTTTGCTGTATTCTGGACTTTTGGAAAGTTCCCGTGTTGCCCATTTCCTTTCTTGGATAAAGGTAGGCTTCTTTGTTCATCAGTGGCAGTGGGGAGCTTAGAGCAGCCTATCTATCCCTGGAGGAGTGTTCCCAGCACAAGAATCTGGTAGTCTATTGGCCATTTTGGGCCAATTTCTAGCTCTTTCAAGTCCCCCTGTATAAAACCCGCTTTGGCGTGGCTTTGCACGATTTTGCACATAGCACAGCATCGGGCAGCTCTGCTTAATTGGGTTTAAACCATTCTCTGCTCCACAAAGTCTTCTCTTCACTTTTTCCCTTAGACCTGATCTAGTTCTCATAATAAACACCCTATTCCTACTCTAAAGCCTGGCACTTGCTCACTAAAGCAATTATATAAGTCAGCACTAAAGAATTAAAAGCACTACAAACTCCCCTTGAGTACCTTGTTCCCCATTGGCCCTATTTTTCAATTATAAAGGAATTCCCAATACTATTCTAGCATGTCCAAAGGTCATTTGTCAATCTCCTCTCCGGTCCAGCTGGTGAATCTGGGAATCTTGAGGCAATGTTACAGCTGCCTCATGTACACAGACAACCCTCTCCTCCTCCCAGCAAATTCCAACACATGTGAGAGATACAACCATATAGCCAAACTGGAGGCTAAGCTCTCTCAACTCAGTACTGGCGTAACCAGTCAGGAGGAGAAGGAAACCACACTCACTACAATTCCAGTCTCACATAGACCTACCACGACAGCAAACCAAACACATAAACACACAAAAACATATTTGGAGGCTCTAAATAAAAATCTGCCTAAGCAGCAGAGACCTCCAAAGCAGACACCAAAGCAACCGCTACCCCAAAACAAAACACGTGCAACACATAGCTCATAAAGCCAGTATGACGAACAGTCACAGCCCTTAAGGCTAAACAACACACCTGATACACTTGTAATAGGTGACTCTATCGTCAGGCACACTGACGTCCCGCTCACCAGGCTGAACAAGGAGAAGGTCACGGTGAGCTGCCTGTTGGGTGCTAGGATCTGCCACATAACACAAGCACTCAGGTCCCTCCAAGGCAAGTACAAATATAACTCAGTCACTGTCCATGCTGGTGTGAATGACCTGAGACATACCTCCCTGGACTACATGAAAAGAGACATAGAGGAGCTCTCTGAGCATGTAGCCCAGGCCAGTATGACCCTGACCTTGAGTAGCATCTTACCCTCACCAAGAATGATGCCACAATATGAAGACAAGATGATTTATTTCAACAATTGGCTTAAGTATTGGTGTCATTCAAAGGGGATCCAATGCCTGTCAGCCTGGGATGACATGCTCGACAAGCCATGATGCTTCGCTAGGGATGGCTTGCACCTGTCACCCCTGGGCTTTCGGATATTGGCAAAGGCTCTTGCCACCCCCATAGTGCCTTTTTTAGGCAAGACTCAAAAGACAAACCCACCTCCATAGGTATCACAAGGGATAAGAAACTAAGAGTAGTGCTACTCAATGCCAGAAGTCTAAACCTCAAGATGCACTTTTCGAAACTCTCCTTAGCATGGAGAACATCGATATCTGTGCAGTAACAGAAACCTGGTTCACGGTTCCCGAGAGCACCCCAGCACTACCAGGTTATACCTCATACCATGCTTTTCGGCCCCAAAACTTGGACCGAACCACAAAAGGAGGGGGAGTATCAATATTCGTCAAAGATACCCACACTTCCAGGTTGGTGGCACAGCATGAAGCATCAGAAACTATCCATGTGCAACTAACAGTGGGTAAAACTGACTTCCAGTTTGTAGCCTGCTACAGACCACCCTCCCAAACCCAGGAACCCCACTCGGCCTTCCTCAGAACACTGGAAAATATGAAGGTCTCTCCAAACACCATTATATTGGGCGACTTCAACTACCCAAACATAGACTGGGAGCATTACTCTAGCTCCAACACCCTAGCCCAAAGGTTCCTAGAATTTATAAACTCAAATGCTATGGAACAACTTGTTACCACTCCCACAAGAGGGAAAAACCTACTGGACCTGATCATCACCAACATGGGTCTCTATGCTCCAGACCAGAAGTGTATCCCTCACTGGTAAGATCAGACCATAAACTAATCTCACTGGAAATTCACATCCCAACCCCACCCCCTGCCCAGAAAACCACAGTTAAAAACTTCTCTAAAGCAAATTTCGCACTCCTCAAAACTGAGGTGGAATCCTTCAAAGCCCCTTAGCCTGTGGAAAATACAGCCCAGACTGCAGAATCCTTTATAAATGCATTCTATGAACACCTTCAGGAATGCATGGATCATGCAATCCCAAATAAAACCAAGACCCAATCCTCCAAAGGCAGGCATCCTCTCTGGTGGACCCCAGCCATAAACAAACCATACAATAGAAAGAGGAAGCTACTACATGATAGAGCAAAATCCCAAAAAGGGAAGGCATCTCTGATCAGTATTAGCAAAAAACTACGGGCACTCATAAAATCGTCTAAGGCCAGCTTCGAGAGAAAAATTGCACAGGACACTAAGGATAATCACAAGGCTTTCTTTAGTTATGTTAGGAACCTGGGTGGGAATTCCCAGATATGCTCAGAATTAGTCCAAAATTACAAAAAATACACTGAACCCACAGACATTGCCAACATCCTAGCTGACAGGTTCAGTGCAAACTCCCCCCCCCACCAAAAGGGCAAATATCTATCACAGCAGAGTGCTGCCCCCCTGACATCTCAGATGCTCAGGTAAGAGCTGCCCTCTCCAAAGCAAAAAACACAGCATCAATGGGACCAGACGGTGTCCCGGGCTGCGTCCTACATGAACTCCAAGAAGAGCTAAACCCAAACATAAAACTACTGTTCAATCTCAGCCTTACTACAGGATATGTATCCAAAGAGTGGCATACAGAAACAGTGGTCCCTTTCCACAAAGGTGGTGCCTCAACGGATCCTGGAAACTATCGCCCCATAAGCCTGACTAGCTTGGTCTGCAAAGCTATGGAAAGTATCATCATGGACCTTATAAATAAAGATATTGGAGACCTACAGACACTGGATCCTACCCAGTTCGGCTTTGTTAAGGGCAGATCCTGCCTCTTAAACCTGGTCGATTTCTTTGAAACAGTCACCAAGGCCATTGACGAGGGGAAGGTGGTCCACACAGCCTACCTGGACCTCGCAAAAGCCTTCGATACAATACCCCACTCGGGCATTATAGATAAGCTCACCAGCTTAAATATAAACCCCTATGTCACTAGATGAGTTGCAAACTGGCTCAAGGACAGAACCCACATGGTTAGAATTGCTAGAGCCATGTCAGACTCCAAACCAGTTACAAGTGGCATTCCACAAGGCTCAGTCCTGGGACCTCTCTTGTTCGGTATATATTTCTCGGAGGTACAGGCCAACACGGAAGGACTGTGGCTGACCAAGTTCGCAGATGGCTGCAAACTAGGCGCCATAATTGACTCTCCAGCCAACACAAGCATCCTACAAAAGGTCCTCATAGAAACAAACAACTGGTGCCAGTGCCATGGCCTCAAGCTAAACGCCAAAAAGTGTATAGTCATCCCCTTTGGCAAAAACAAAGTGCCCACAAATTACCACATAGGTGGTAATCCATTAAGTATGGAAGAAGTAATTAGGCACCTTGGGACCCAAGTTGATAGCAATCTCTCATTTGAAAACCACGTGGCCAAAGTGGTTAGAAAAACATTTTATATAGCCCACCTAATCATGAAGGGATTCACATCTAGATCAGGGGAGGTCATCGTGCCTCTTTACTCATCCCTCATCAGGCCCATAATTGAGTACAATGCCCCTTTTGGGATGTACCTTACCAGACACCTGCAGCAACTGGAAAGACCCCAAAAGTACCTCACCAAGAGGATCAAAGGGCTCAAACAAATGCCATATGCTGCCCGGTTAAAGAAACTCCAGCTCTACTCAGTGGCATACTGCCTGCTCAGAGGCGATCTGTGCCTGACGTATAAAGCCATGTCCAACCCGGAATTAATGGACATGCTGCACCTCAGAAAATCCAAATCCCATCGAGCTATGCGCTCGAGAGACTTGAACCTCAGCACTGAAATAAATAGAACATGCTGTAGGGACAGATTCATAACCCAGAGGCTCCCTTCACTCTGGAATAAAATCCCAGTCCAGGTTAGGCAGAGTCCCTCATTGACTCTCTTCAAGAGGAATCTTGATGAGTGGATGGGAGATCGTAGGTTTGCCCCGGGTATCACTTCTGTGTCACTGTTAGACAGAGGCACAGTATACTAACCTCGAAAAAGGGCATAGCAAAATTAATTTAAAATGGGTGGCGAAAGCCAAACACACTCTGGCTAGGCTTATAAATGCCCTAGGGCAGATAGCCTAGTATAAACCTGTGAACCTGAGGCCAGGAGTAGGGTGCAAAATTAACAAAAAAAAAAAAAAAAAAAAAAAAAAAGGAAAAGAAAGATATTCCCAGTGGTTCTGCGATTAAGCTAAAATAAATGCATATAAATGTTTGTTTTTATCTTGTACAACCTTATAAGAGAATCTTATTAAAAAGAAGAAAAAATGCTGGTCACAAACAATATTCACAAGCAACATTGTAAATTATTTATTTGTATGTTTCCAAATGACTTTTCACTATAAGCCAAAATAATGACAGAGAATGGATTTTTACCATAAGCCAATGTAAAAGCAAAGGATGAAGTGACTTATTACATTTTAATACTTAGTGTGACTCAGGAGTTTGCCATTTCTGCATTTTGAAATGGCACAGCATAACCTACCATGTGGATTTTGTGGGTTATTTTACTCCATATATGATTTTATTTCCAGTGATTTGTCTTGCTTTGACTTTCATTGTTTGAAGCATGCATTATCAGTGGCTTACACCATGAATCCTTCACCGAGTCTCCATCTATCAGCTCCAAAGTTATTAACCAAACATATTCAGACATATTTTCCCTATTTATCATCTTCAACTAGAGAAAGGTAAAGAGAACAGAGGACTTATCTTTGCCCCACTAAAAGTGACAATGACCAGATAGCCAATGGTTGCATAGTAGGGCAAAACATCCATGGAGCTCCTTCACAGTTTTACTCAGATCAGAAATGACCTCTCTCACCAAGCCTGTCTTCAGTCTCATGTCCAAACTATACATGTTGCAAGTCAGGCTTGTTATGTCTGCTGTATGCTATTAAGTATGCCCTAGGTATGATTCCTGATCTACATGGTATGTCTACAGTTAGTTGCATTCTGTAGCTTATAGTCTTTTACACACAGACACACACACGCACATACACACACATGCACACTTGTTTTCATATATGTCATACACGCAATGCTAGCATATCCTTCTATCTAGGTTTGAAGCTGTAGGTTGCAGATACAGAATTATTTTGCTTGTCTATGTACATATAGGAACATTAAAAGATTTAACATACTGCAGTTAAATGTGAGTTAGATTTAAATATGAATGCTCATATTAATAAATTATTAGGGCAAAAGTACTGGATGGGTCATGTTAATAAATTGTTCAATTAAGCTGAATATCTAAGTGATTTATAATGTTTAAATGATACCCTCAGGATACTTTCAATAATAATTCTGCAAAATGCAACTTCTGTTACAAAATGAGTATGTCTTAAATCATCTTCTGTGGAATTAGTCTTCTTTTATTCTTTTCTCATCTAGTTTTTTCAATTATTTCCAGTCATAAATATTATTAATCTGTCTATAAAAAAATTGTGTTCCTTGTAAAGATATTTAACTCTTACTTATCTGCATCCTCATTTTTATTATTTCTCAGATCTTTTTAAACTTGCATGGTACCTGTTTCTGAATTTATTTTCAAGTTATCATTGTCTTATTTTCTCAGAGTAAATTAATTTGGTGTCATTTTGATTATATTTCATGCTACTTTGCGAGCAGCAATTAGTTTATTAGAGAAGAAGAGGGTAAGCTTGCATTACATTACCATTTTTGAAAGGATGGAAGGTTTACAGAGCTACTATGAAACCCAGCCACTCAAAAAAGGAGCTTAACATGGAGGTAACATTGCCTATACCAGGAGGGGGACTGCAACAAGCATCATGGGAGCAAGTCTACTGAAGTTCCAGCTGAGAAACATTTTATGTAAAATCAACTATGGTGCCTACACAATACAGAAAAACACTAATGTACCAGTTCTGAAAGTCAACAGCTTCTCAGGTCTTATGAGCTCTGCTCTACTCAAGATATTGTGCATCATTTGTTTTGTTGTTTTCACTTTTATTACCAGTGGAACCAGGAGAACAAACAAATGCATCACTGGCTTATGCAAAGGAATCATAAATGAAGCAAAAAAGGATATTCTTTCTCCATGAAAAGGCTCTTAAGCATTTCTATGGATAAAATAATGATCTGGAAAAGGGAGGGGGAAAGAACTGATACAAACTGAAAGTAAAAAAACAAGAAGAATAAATATGAGGCATCTATAGCAACTGTAATAAGGGTCACTTATGACAATCCCAGGTTTTAGAGAAGAAAAATAGATTCTGTGCCAACTGTATAACGTAGATATTTACCAGCAAGTTATGTAACTCCATTTCACGTGGGCAGTTGGCGTTTTATTTCCTCACTGTCACCTTATTTCCTTTCCCAACTGATGCCCTTGTCAGAGTGTGAGAAAGAACATCATTACTGCAGTCAGCGAGAGGATTATTCATTAGTCTTTACATAAATATAACTTGTAGGAGGAGGAGGAGCCTGTTGTAACGGGACACAAAGCATGCAATGATAGCTTATGTGCCAAATACCATTTTCCTGTAATAGGGACCATGAAATGTCTGAGCCACGTGCTCTCTGTTGCTAATAAGTAGCATGCACACAGCTGTAAAATCCCCCTTCAGTCTCCACTAAAAGGTACCTGTTCAGGTAGAATCCTCTGCCTCAAGGAAAAAGAGTAGACAACAATTATTCAATCCTTCTGGGCAGTGGGCTTCTAATGGTGCACCCTGTCTAGAAGATATCTATGGAACTACTTCAGTACACTGTGTATGTACCATTCAAAGGTAGCATGGCATATACCAGGGTACAATAAAGACAGAGTATGCCACCTCAATGCTAACTTCAGCAGTTAGATGGATAAGTGATGCACACTTGGATAAAATCTGTTTTTATAGCAGGAAATAATACAAAAGGATATACTCATTCTTCATTACTTACTAAAGTAGTAGAGTAATCTGCAATTCTTCCCTGCAAGAGCAGGACCTTGTAAAAATTCCTGTAGACAGAACAAAGGGAGAGAACGGAACATTTCACAAAGCCAGTAGGAAACATATGCAAGGTTGTACCAGACACTATGAGAGAGGAATGCATGTTAACTTGGGAGAAAGTAGTGGGAAAAATAAAACGTTTTACAGGAAAATGTTTTGAAAGGTAAAATGTTTTGAAAGGTCCTGAGCTGTAACATACCAAGACCAGCAAACCTATTTTGACCTGTTAGGTGATGATGCAAAGACTCTTAAAGACATGCTGCAGTGCAAGAATACACAGCAGCTGAGAAGGATAACCTCCCAGTCTATGGAGGTAATGAATGCCAACTCAGACAATAAGTAGCCAGGCATAGTGACTCCTAAAACTCCTCCCAGTCTATGGAGGTAATGAATGCCAACTCAGACAATAAGTAGCCAGGCATAGTGACTCCTAAAACTCCTCCCAGTCTATGGAGGTAATGAATGCCAACTCAGACAATAAGTAGCCAGGCATAGTGACTCCTAAAACTCCTCCCAGTCTATGGAGGTAATGAATGCCAACTCAGACAATAAGTAGCCAGGCATAGTGACTCCTAAAACTCCTCCCAGTCTATGGAGGTAATGAATGCCAACTCAGACAATAAGTAGCCAGGCATAGTGACTCCTAAAACTCCTCCCAGTCTATGGAGGTAATGAATGCCAACTCAGACAATAAGTAGCCAGGCATAGTGACTCCTAAAGCTCCTCCCAATCTATGGAGATAATGAATGCCAACTCAGACAATAAGTAGCCAGGCATAGTGACTCCTAAAACTCCTCCCAATCTATGGAGGTAATGAATGCCAACTCAGACAATAAGTAGCCAGGCATAGTGACTCCTAAAACTCCTCCCAGTCTATGGAGGTAATGAATGCCAACTCAGACAATAAGTAGCCAGGCATAGTGACTCCTAAAACTCCACCCAGTCTATGGAGGTAATGAATGCCAACTCAGACAATAAGTAGCCAGGCATAGTGACTCCTAAAACTCCTCCCAATCTATGGAGGTAATGAATGCCAACTCAGACAATAAGTAGCCAGGCATAGTGACTCCTAAAACTCCTCCCAGTCTATGGAGGTAATGAATGCCAACTCAGACAATAAGTAGCCAGGCATAGTGACTCCTAAAACTCCTCCCAGTCTATGGAGGTAATGAATGCCAACTCAGACAATAAGTAGCCAGGCATAGTGACTCCTAAAACTCCTCCCAGTCTATGGAGGTAATGAATGCCAACTCAGACAATAAGTAGCCAGGCATAGTGACTCCTAAAACTCCTCCCAGTCTATGGAGGTAATGAATGCCAACTCAGACAATAAGTAGCCAGGCATAGTGACTCCTAAAACTCCTCCCAGTCTATGGAGGTAATGAATGCCAACTCAGACAATAAGTAGCCAGGCATAGTGACTCCTAAAGCTCCTCCCAATCTATGGAGATAATGAATGCCAACTCAGACAATAAGTAGCCAGGCATAGTGACTCCTAAAACTCCTCCCAGTCTATGGAGGTAATGAATGCCAACTCAGACAATAAGTAGCCAGACATAGTGACTCCTACAACTCCTCCCAGTCTATGGAGGCAATGAATGCCAACTCAGACAATAAGTAGCCAGGCATAGTGACTCCTAAAACTCCACCCAGTCTATGGAGGTAATGAATGCCAACTCAGACAATAAGTAGCCAGGCATAGTGACTCCTAAAACTCCACCCAGTCTATGGAGGTAATGAATGCCAACTCAGACAATAAGTAGCCAGGCATAGTGACTCCTAAAACTCCTCCCAATCTATGGAGGTAATGAATGCCAACTCAGACAATAAGTAGCCAGGCATAGTGACTCCTAAAACTCCTCTCAGTCTATGGAGGTAATGAATGCCAACTCAGACAATAAGTAGCCAGGCATAGTGACTCCTAAAATTCCTCCCAGTCTATGGAGGTAATGAATGCCAACTCAGACAATAAGTAGCCAGGCATAGTGACTCCTAAAACTCTGGACAGGTTGCTTAAGGTAAAAAAAGCATGGGATTGCTAGTACAACAAATCCAGCCTTGCCTACAAAGCCAGCAGTACTTGATAGAAAACAGATGTTATTCAGCTCTGATCTTCCCACTGCTATCATCTTTGCTTCCTTGGTCATATAGAATGATAAATGGGAGCAACTGACTGTCTTTAACACAGGCAAGCCCATGTATCTAGAACTGAAATCAACAGATTCAGCAGCAAATAGACATTCTTATCAGACCTGTTGCTAAGATTACCAGCGGTGTTGGAGGCACATGAGGTTTATTCCTCTGTCTGGCATTGATTATCCCTGAGCACATCTCCTTCCACATCAGCTCAAATGTGGGTCTTCACAGCTCAAATGGTCAATGATAACTTTGGAACAATGTTTAAGTCTTCAGTTCACAATAAAGTCCTGATGTTTAATAACTTTTACATATGGAGTATAAATGTGATTGCCACAGAATTTTGATGTTCAGGTATTAAGATACAGCTGGTGTTGATCCCATCTCATTTTACAAGTTTAGAAGTGCTATTTAGAGTTTTACACATTTTGGTATAGCCCTGTGAAGAGCTGGTTTTCTGCAGGTCCTCAGCCTTTATGTACTGCTGTTACAATGTGTAGAAATGTAGTATGTAGTTGCTTCCTGTTTATTTGGGCAGATAAAACATATTCCTTAGTTTACAAGCAGAGTTCAGCCTTATTTAACCTCTTCCCTGCTGAGGTAATTTTGGACAGTGATACGTATGCAAGTAGGTGTCTCTGTTCTGCAGTTCGTGGTCCACTCTGTTTTATTGTTTTTTATCAGTGTATTTTGTGCTTTTGTGATTTTCCAGGTGTCTCTGGCTCAAGGAGATAAAATGAATTGTGTGAATCTTCAGATGACTGCTTGACACTGTGGGTGCTGTCATGAGTGGGAGGGAGGAAGGGAATTACAGAAAGCCTGGAACAACAGCATTTCTCTTTTTAAGTTTTAGGGTTTGCTGACTGACTGTATAAGACAATACCTGCGCAATGTTCATGCGAATTGTATAATCTTTCTCTAAGTTCACAATCAATAAATACAACATTTTCTTTACCACAGAGGCTTGACTTTATCTGCTGCTGCTGAAGTGGCTGCTGCTCTGGTAGAATGAGGCCTAATGCCCTTAGGCACTGATTTGCCATGTTGTGCATAACAGAAGCAGATTCAGTGTCCTATCCATTTTGAGATTGTCTGCTTTTTAATAGGCTTTCCTTATGATCCTGCAGCATATGCTACAAACAGTTGCTCGGTTTTTCTGAAAGCTTTTGTTTTGCCCAAGTAGAATCGTAGATGTCTGTGTATATCCAAAGCATGCAGAAGTCTCTCCCCTTTATTCTGGGGATTTGGGTAAAAAGTAGGTAAATGAATGGTTTGTTTTAAGGCCACATTGGAGACCACTTTTGGCATGAATGTTGGGTTTGTCCTAAGAGAAACCCTGTCCGGATGAAAAATGAGGAAAGGTTCCGCAGCCATTAATGCCTGTAACTCTGAGACTCTTCTTGCTGAAGTTATTGCTAGGAGCAGAGCAGTTTTCCATGACAAGAATTTTAGATCAGCTGTGCCGGCTGGTTCAAAAGGAGGCGGTGTGACTTTTTCTAAAACAAAATTGTGGTCCTAAGTAGGTACTGGTGCTCTCCTTGGGGGGGGGGGGTCTTATATTTTTTGCCCCTCTGAGGTACTGTCGTAGTAGAGGATGTGAAAAAAATAGGAGGTTCCATATTGTAATGAGCTGAAATGGCAGATGCATGGATTTTAATAGATGAGAAAGATAAGCCTTTGTCCAGCATCTCAGTTAGGTATTGTAAAATCTGAGGTATATTAGGGACAAGTGGTTCGAGCCCTTGTGCTTGGTTCCAAGCACAGAATCTCTTCCATTTTTCTGCATAAGATTTCCTAGTGCTAGGCCTCCTGGCTTCTAAAATGACATCCATAACAGCTTTAGAGAGAGGTGCAGTCTGAGTGGCCACATTATCTGCCATGCTGCCAGGTTTAAGGTTCTGAGTTGACTGTGCAGAATCTGATTGTTTTGTTGTGTCAGAAGATGAGGAATTTGAGGTAAAAGCCAAGCTGGGCCTTGAGACAAACTCTTTAGGATTGGGTACCAGTGCTGGCATGGCCAGTCTGGGGCAATCAGGATCATTTTTGGCCTTTCTTGTCTGACTTTTAGTAGCACCTTGGTGAGAAGAGTCATCGGAGGGAAGGCATAAACTATCAGGCCTTTCCAGCTGAATGATAGAGCATCCACTTTCCATGCTTGAGAGTGATAAGTTCTTGTGCAAAATTTCTGTATTTGGTAATTGTGAGGGGAGGCAAAAAGATCTATGTCTGGGCATCCCCATTTCCTCATTATCATGCTGAACACTTGAGGATTTAGCTTCCGTTCGTGAGGATCAATGAGATTTCTGCTTAGTTCATCTGCCAGTGTATTTTTTGTTCCTGGCAGGAATTGTGCCTGCAGATGTACTTGATAGGTCAGTGCTGTGTCCCACAAAGTCATGGCTTGTCTGCATATGGGGTAGGAATGTGTGCCCCCTTGCTTGTTTATGTACCACATAACTGTGGTATTGTCCATCTTTATTAATAGGTGTCCTGGATGTATTAGGTCCTTGAAAGCTGTCAGGGCATTCTGTACAGCTAGCATCTCTTTTTGATTGATGTGAAGATGCATTTGTTCCTTGGGCCATGTGCCCTGAATACATTTTCCTGCCATATGTGCCCCCCAGGCATAATCCGATGCTTGTTGTGGTGACAGGCCTGGGACCACCATCGAAACTCCTATTGTAGGCAGGGAATTAAAGTTATGATTGTCTCCAGGCTGTGACAATGCTGAGTCCAAACACTTTTTAGATACCATTGTAGATGTCCTTCAAGGATGCATCTGCAGTCCTTACAAATGGGTTGTCCTGTCGTCAGGCAGCCCTTCGGTCGGCCGGATTCCAAAGTCTGGGTCTGGCCTCGGCTGGTGTCGCACTTCACCCGACGTCATAGCTGCAGTTATTCGGGTATAAAGGCATCAGCCGATGCCATTTTCCTCAGTCTTTCTTGCCGCGTGGCGCCCGAAGCAGAAGCTGTTCGCAAGTGCCGGTCGGTCAGATCCAGAGATTACTACTACCGAATACTACTTCGAAGACTTCTAAAAAGCTAAGTACCCCGTTGGGGACTCTTTCTTGCCTCAGCCGATGTCAGAGAAAGTGAATAACTGTTTATCTTGTGGGAAACAAATACCTCATAAAGATTTCCACTCCTACTGTATACATTGCTTAGGCCCAGACCACGACGTAGCAGCTTGTCTAGCCTGCGCTTCTTTTAACCGACGGACGCTTAGACGTCGGTCGGAGTTTGCTGAACAAATTTTTGGCTCTGATTTTGCCTACATTATGCCGTCGGATCCTCCGACAACGCAAATTTCCAAAAAACGAAAAGAAAAGGACTGACACTCGTGGTCCGCGGTCTCGGCCGAAACCGCGATTAAGCAAACCGCGAGTGTCTCGGTTTCAGCCGAAACTGAGCAAGCGGTTCTTTCTCCAGCCGAAACCATGCCTTCTACCGAGGCCTCCTCTAACCTGGTAGAATCTGCTTCTGAAATCCAGCCTTCTGTTGCAGTTTCTCAGGAATTATCAGACACAATTCCCCTGGATATTTCAACCCCTGCACGTGGAGCTGCTAGGCCTCCTGCAGCCATGTCTATTAAGGCCTTTGCCAGGGCTAAGGCAGCCAAAGCTTCAAAATCTGTGCCTGCCAAACCCCCCTCACACAGGCCCAGCACTAGCTCTCATATGCTATCTTTGGCTGAGGATCTAATTTCTTTAATTCGTGGATCCCAGCCTCATCCAGACAGGGCCTCTCTCCCACCTCCAGAAAAGAGACCTAGAGCAGAGCCCCCTGAACCAGTATCCAGTGATGGTTCCTCTGATGAATCAGAACATACAGACCTTCCTGAGGCTTCTTATTCTCCTTATGAAGACTCTGATGCTGAAGAGTCCATTCCTTCAGCCTCTCCACCTGAGGAATTTTCCTTTGGGGAAACCTTGCATGCTATGAGGGAACAATTTCAGTGGCAGGGCCAAGATTTCTCAGACTCCAGAAAAGGCTTAGAACCTTTCTACATTTGCCACAGCATAGGCCTTTAGCTATACCTCCAGTTCTTTCTGTTGTAGATGATGCATTTAATGATGCTTGCACTGCTCCTGATTCATTACCTCCGGCTCCTGCTAAGCCCGATAGGTTCTACAGGGTCCCGGACACTCATCACCATTTATACAAGGCTCCTTTGCAGATCCAGAGACCATCGCCCAGGGCCCTAAAGCTGTAGCTGCTACTTCTACTAAAACCCCTCCCTCTGAAAGGGAATCCAGGTCCTTAGAGAGATGGGGTAAAAGTTTACACTTCTGCTACCTTGTCAGCTAGGGCTTTGAACTGCCAATTTCATATGATTCAATATCAAGAGTTTATGCTTGACCAGTTAACCAAAAGCTTTCCTCTGAAGAATCTTTAGATAAAAATATGTTCAGGAAATGGTACATAACATACAGCAGGTTAGTAACCATTCTTTAAAATGTGGCTATGATGCACTGGAGGCTTCCTTTAGATCAGCCATGACTGGCACAGTTATCAGGAGACATGCATGGTTGAAAGAACAGGCATTACCAGACCATGTCAAATCAAAGCTTTTGGATGCACCCATGGACAAGGTCAATTTATTTGGTTCACCTGCTCAGCAGGTGCTAAAAAAGATGGAAGAGAAGGCGAAATCTGTACAAACGGTGAAAGATTTCTTACAGGTTCAACCTCCAAGGTTTAGCAGGAACTGGCCCTCCAAGAATTGGTCCTTTCCGGACTCCTCTAAGGCTCAGAGAGGCAGGAATAGGTGTTCAAGAGGCAGAAACTAATCCAGGGGTGCCTACAGGGGATGCCAATGGCAAGGTAACAGCCAGCGAGGCACGAATGCAGCCACCACCACTACAACAACTCAATCACAGTGACTTGACAGTGGCACCGCCTACCAGGGAACAACTAGAAGCACCCTTAGGCGGAAAACTAACCTTATTCTCAAAAAACTGGCATTGCATCACAAGGGAAAAATGGATTTTGCAAACTATAGACCAAGGTTACAGGTTCCATTTCCATACTCTACCAGGGAAGAGAGGAATGCCAAACCTACCACCTACTCAAAGGACAGAAGCTCTAAAACAAATATCTCAGCTATTAAGAATGAGAGCTGTGGAAAAGGTACCACCAATGGAGCAAGGAAAGGGATTTTACTCCAGACTCTTCCTGGTACCAAGAAAAGAAAACAAATGGAGACCCATTCTAGACCTGTCCGCTTTAAACACATTCCTTATTGTTCCAAAATTCAAAATGCTGACCCTACAGCAGCTTCTTCCCATGCTGGGCAAGGAGTCTTGGCTGGTAACTCTAGATCTCAAGGAGGCATACCTGCACGTCCCCATAAGACCAATTTGCAGAAGATACCTCAGATTTCTTGCAGGATCAGAGCATTATCAATTTTCAGCATTGCCCTTTGGCTTATCTACTGCGCCCAGAGTGTTCACGAAATGCCTGGCATCAGTAATTGCTCATTGCAGACTTCAGGGAATCCAAATTTATCCCTACCTGGACGACTGCCTGATACAAGCAGACAACAAAAGCAACCTAGCAGAGGACTTACAAAGAGTCATTTACCTGCTGCAAGCCTTGGGATATACAGTCAATATAAAAAAGTCAAGGCTGATTCCATCCCAAAGAATAACCTTTCTGGGTGCAGAGCTGGACACATCAAAACAAATGGCATTCCTAACTGCAGAAAAGAAAGAGCAACTACCTCTCTACTTCTTGGCATTAACAAAGCAGAACCACCTAACTGCAAGAAAAGTACTGCAAGCTCTAGGCTTCATGGCATCCTGCATAATTCTGATCCCTCATGCCAGACTACATATGAGAAAGCTACAGTGGTACCTAAGGAACTTGTGGTCCCAACACAAGCACAGCCTAGAAACCAAAATCCCAATAATCCCATGCCTGAAACAAGAGTTCCTATGGTGGGCTCAGGCCTGTCAATCAAACACAGGATTGCCCTTCTGCAACAGCCAACCAAGCCAAACCATCACGACAGATGCCTCAGACCTCGGTTGGGGGGCACACATGCAGGGCAAGTGCATACAAGGCTTATGGACTCAAGACCAGCTGCGCCTACACATAAATCTAAAGGAAATGCTGGCAGTAAAATTGGCAATCCAGACATTCAGACCATTTCTCCAAGAAGGTCAGTTGATGATAAGGACAGACAACACCACAGTTATGTGGTACATCAACAAACAGGGAGGCACCCATTCATATCCTCTATGCCGGCTGGCACTGGACCTATGGGATGTGGCCCTGAGCTACAACATTCAGTTACAAGCAATTTTTGTACCGGGAAAAGAAAACGTTCTAGCAGACATATTAAGCAGAACAACCACAGATGCCCACGAATGGATGCTTCATCCGGACATCTTCAAAGCCATCACAAGGGAATGGGGATTACCACAAATAGACTTGTTTGCATCCCCATTCAATCACCAGCTAAAGAAATTCTGCACAAGGACGTACCACCCACTTGCTGGGAAGGTGGACTCCCTATCTTTCAGTTGGAAAAACCTGACAGCATACGCATTTCCACCACTTCCTTTGATGCACAAGGTGCTTCTGAAGATCAAAGAGGACCGTCCAAGGATCATTCTGATAGCTCCAGACTGGCCAAGACAACATTGGTACCCATTGCTGAGGAGCATGTCTCGGGAACAAATATGGACACTACCCTGATCCCATTACTGTTAACACAGAACAACTACAACATCCTGCATCCAAACCTGAAAACTCTGCAGCTAACTGCCTGGAACATTACATAACAGCAATTAACCCAAATTTATCCCAAAGGGTTAAAGACATAATCCTGGAGGCTCGCAGACCTTCAACAAGAAAGAATTATGCAGCAAAATGGAAAAGATATCTCATTTGGAGTACTGCAAAGGGAGAAGATGTGACTCTGGTAAACATGGCCAACATCCTGGAGTACTTGGCAGAGCTCTTCCACACAGGCCTGTCCTATTCTTCCATCAAGATACATGCATCAGCTATTTCAGCACAATACAGCTTGGATCCTCCTGTCTTCTCTCATCCCCTGCTCAGACAGTTTCTGAGAGGAATTAAAAATGTAAAACCTCCCAGGAAACCACCATTGCCAGCATGGGACTTGAACTTTGTGCTAGAAAAATTGACACTTCCTCCTTTCGAGCCAGCAGCAGCAGCAGAATTACAATACTTATCCTGGAAGACTGCTTTCCTGCTGGCAATAACTTCAGCAAGAAGGGTCTCTGAACTACAGGCATTAATGGCAGTGCAACCCTTCCTGATCTTCCATCAAGATAGAGTGTCCATGAGAACAAATCCTACATTTATGCCTAAGGTGGTATCCAGAGTGTCATTAAATCAGGCTATCCACCTACCTACATTCTTCCCAAACCCACAGAACAGGGAGAAAGACTTTGCATACCTTGGATGTACACAGACAGTTACGCTACTACCTGGACAGGACTAAGTCCAATAGAAAAACTGACCAGCTTCTGGTAGCATATGCCACAGGAAAGGAAGGAAAACCAATTTCAAAACAGACAATCTCCAAATGGATAGGAAATTGCATTAGATTTTGTTACTCCTACCATGGAAAGAAAACTCCAGAGAACATCAGGCCTCACTCCACAAGGGCTACAGCCACTACCACAGCTTTCTTACGAGGAGTGGCTACCAAGGACATTATAGAGGCTGCTACTTGGACCTCTGTGCATACATTTGCCAAGCATTACAATTTACCTTTATACTCTAGATCCCGAGCAGGTTTTGCCACTGCTGTTTTGCAAGGGATCCTAGCTACACCATAATCTCTACTCTTTCCTCCCCCCCTTGTTTAGCTATGGTATTCTACCCATTTGTAAGGACTGCAGATGCATCCTTGAAGGACATAGTACAGTTTTGTACCTACCATAAATGTAGATGTCCGATAGGAATGCATCTGCAGTCAGGATTACCCACCCACCTTCCCCTCTGAGGTACTCCTAGGGTATTTGCCAGCCTTCAGCTAGCTTGGGGGGATCTATTATGGTGTATTTGTTTGTATATATGTACATACATGCTTATTTTTTGTGTTTGCTCTCTACTATTTGGAATCATTGGCATTTATCCAAATTTAGCCTTCCAAGAGGGCACCTGGCATCTGGGGCAAGAAACACTGAGGAAAATGGCATCGGCTGATGCCTTTATACCCGAATAACTGCAGCTATGACATCGGGTGTAGTGCGACACCAGCCGAGGCCAGACCCAGACTTTGGAATCCGGCCGACCGAAAGGCTGCCTGACGACAGGACAACCCATTTGTAAGGACTGCAGATGCATTCCTATCGGACATCTACATTTATGGTAGGTACAAAACTGTACTTTTCTTCATATGCAGTTTTGCATATGGAATTAGTAGAATGCAGGATGCCATGAAGCCCAGGGCCTGCAGAATTTTTCTTGCGGGGAGCTGGGTTTTTGTTGCCATCATTTGAAAGTAATGAGTCAGTTGCCTTTGTTTGTCTGGCATGAGATAAGCCATCTGGGCAGTTGTATTTAAGCTTGTACCCAGGAATATTATCTCTTGAGAGGGCACTAGATTTGATTTCTTTTCGTTTACTGTTTACCCTAGGCAAATTAGCAATCTTTTTACAAATGCCAGATGCTTTAGAAGAATGTCCTTGCTCTCTGTTTGAATAAGGCAGTCGTCCAAGTAGGGATATATTTGAATTCCTTTTTGTCTGCAAAATGCAATTACTAGTGCCAGGCATTTTGTGAAGACCCTGGGCGCAGTAGATAAGCCAAAGGGCAGTGCAGAGAACTGGTAATGCATTGAGCCTGCTATGAATCTGAGGTATCTTCTGCAAGATTGTCTGATTGGGTCATTCTGGTATGCCTCCTTGAGGTCCAAAGTAACTAGTCAAGCCTTCTTGCCCAGCATGGGCAGAAGTTGCTGTAGTGTTAACATTTTGAATTTTGGAACATCCAGGAAAGTATTTAGGATTGACAGGTCCAGTATTGGTCTCCAGGCTTTGTTCTTTCTGGGTACTAAGAAAAGTCTTGAGTAAAATCCTTGTCCCTGTCCTTGCTGTGGAACTTTTTGAATAGCTCCCATGTCCATAAGAGCAGCAATCTGTTTTTGTGCATCTACCCATTGGTTTTGTGGCAGGTCTGGCATACTATTTGGTTTTGGAAGCATGTGGAAGTGGAACCTGTAACCCTGAGAAGCAATATTCAGCACCCATTGGTCCTGGGTGATCATGTGCCAACTTTTTGAGAAAAATGCTAGCTTTCCCCCTAGGGGTGCTGTCAAAAGGTAAGTGCTTGGCATTTGCAGAGGGAAGTCATTGGGACTGATCCTATAAGGTTGTGATTTGTCTTCCCCTCCTTTGGGGGCTGAAGCACCCCATTGTTTAGGTCTGTAGGAGCCTTGGGGCTGAGATCTGCCTCTTGGGCATCTGTATCTGCCGCTTTGCGGCCTGTCTGACACTGGAAAGGACCAATTTTTTGAAGGCCAGTTTCTGCTAAATCTAGGTGGTTGAACCTGTAAGAAATATTTTACTGTCTGCATTGACTTTGCTTTATCCTCCATTTTCTTTATCACCTCTTCTGCCTTAACACCAAACAAAGTATCATGCTGTAATGGAGCATCCAATAATTTTACTTTAACATGGTCAGGTAAACTTTGTTCTTTCAACCAAGCATGCCTTCGAATAACAGAGCCTGTAACTGTGGCTCTACAAGAAGCCTCTAATGAATCAAAACCACATTGCAGAGTATGCTTTCCCACTTGTTCAACTGCATGCAATAAATCCTGCATTTCCTTACTGTCAGGACTTTCTGAATTTGAAACCATTTTCTGTTTTAACAATGACATGAGGTACTGTTGATATTTAAGCATGTGAAACTGACAGTTTAAAGCTCTTACAGCTAAAGTAGCAGAAGTGTAAACTTTTTTCCCCCATCTGTCCAGAGCTCTGGAATCCCTATCTGAGGGAACAGGATTTTTAGCAGTGGAAACCTTAACCCCTTTAGGACCCTGAGAAATTGTTTCTGGGTCTGCAGCGGGGATTTTGTAAAGACATTTATGAGAGTCAGGGACCCTGTAGTACCTATCTGGCTTGACTGGTGCAGGGGGTAAAGAATCAGGAGACAGACTGGCTTCAGAAAAAACATCATCAACAATATCAAGCACAGGGGGGATAGCCAGGGGCCTGTGCTGAGGCAATAAAAGGAAGTCTCTGAACCTTTTCTTGGATTCTGAATAATCCTGGCTCTCCCAATGGCAATGCTCCCTCATGGTGTGCAGGGTTTCCCCAAAAGAATAATCCTCAGGCAGAGAGGCTGAAGGTATGGACTCTTCTGCATCGGAGTCCTCATAGGGAGGGAGAGAATATCCCTGATCAGAAGAGGAATCAGAGGAAATGGAAACCTGGTCAGAGGAATCATAATCAGTGTCTTGCCTAGGCCTTTTGTCAGGAGGGGGAAGGGAACCCCTGATTAAAGTAATTAGGTCTTCGGCCATTTTAAGCATCTGTTTCTTTGGCATGGATGACTGTTCTGGAGAATGCTGTACTTGTTTCCTTGTCTTTAATGGTGTTTTTGACTTTGCCTTTGCTGCTGTAGTGGGCTTAATTGTAAGCTGTGAAGGTCTGAAAACACCTTCAGAAGCCGATGCCTGCTCAGCGGCTCTGGACCCATCTGAGGATATAGTTTCCGTAGGCCCAATACCTTGAGTTTCCACAGGCCTCCGTGTCTCCACGTGGCTGTCGGTTACGGCCTGTGGCTCTGAGGTAGCGGGTGTCAGGGGCTGCAAATGCGCCTCACTGAGAACCGGTGACTGGCCTAGAAGAGGCTTTGTCGTCAGTTTTGGACCTCAGTTGCCTGTCCTTTTCTTTGTCTTTGCATTTTTTATAAATTCAGGTCGTCGGTTGTTCCAACGGCATTATGTAATTAAACCTTCGGCCAAAATAATGTAAAGCAAAATCAAACCGACATTTAATAGTGCATTTATTGAATCTAGCACAAAACCGACAACTAGTAACGTTGTGGTCAGGGCCTAGGCAAGGAATACAGTAAGAGTGAAAGTCCTTATGAGGTATTTGCATCCCACAAGAAATACAATTATTAACTTTTACTGACATCGGTCTGGAGCAAGAAAAAGTTTCCCCAACGGGGTACTTAGCTTTATTGAAGACTTCGGTTCTGAAACTCAATTTTGAAAATCTCAAGAGTCAGCTGACCGGCACTTGCGAACTGCTTTTGCTTTGGGCACCACGCGGCAAGAAAAGACTGAAGAAAATGGAGTCAGTTGCAACTTTTATACCCCTAGTGCACTGACATCAGGGAAGAGGTGACAGCAACCAACACCGGAACAAGACTTTGGAACTTGGGCCGACTGTGGGTCACCTGCCAGCAGGATAACCCAAGTGTAATGACTGCAACAATGAAACACGATGAACATCTGTCATCTTTAATGCAAGCCTAGTACAGATGTATAGTGTTGTCTGAGGATGGTTTTAGCCTCCTAGATGTTGAGTCAGTGTGCTATGACTTGTCTCATAACCAATGCCGGGACTTACTGAACATGGCTATGCCTGTCTATGACCATACCTACTGCTGGTTCCTCCCCTGGGGTTATCATTGTCCGATGGCTGCGGTGACCTTGGCATTGTCGGTAAGATGTGTTCCCCATCCCCTTAATGATCCTGCTGCAGCTGCTTCCACTATATTAACTCGGGTAGCATATCGCATACTATGAACATTGAGGGACATGTCAGTGGATTGTAATAGTGCCCTCGGCCAAATGTATGTAGACACCGGTACTGTGATTGCAGTAGCTGAAATACATGTTGTATGGCATCATGCGGTTTTCCTGTGTGTGCGTGTGTGTGTGTGTGTGTGTGTGTGTGTGTGTGTGTGTGTGTGTGTGTGTGTGTGTGTGTATGTATAATGGGCTTCCTCTGCCATGAGTCTAGTACATAGCATAGATCCACACCTAAGTGAGCTCTGGAGATATCCCCCATAGCACACATTTGGTGCATTTGATAAATGTGTCACATATGGAGGTTGTGTCAACTGCTGCAAGGATTGCCAGCACACACATACTGCATGAGTCCCATGGCGTTACATATGACTTGGCAATTGCTCCAGTGGTAGACCTTATGGTTAATGTAGACCCTACCCTGTTCCCCAGGTGTTGTTCTCTTGTGTACATGACTGCGATGTATGGCACACATTACTGGAGAATAGTGTGATATATGTTACAATTGTAGCATACCTGCGATCCTCATCTCCAAACCTGTGTTAAACTATATGTTCCCTCAGCCATGTTGTAGCATAGCATGCAGGAATGTTTGGAAGATCCCACATGCTGATGCCTATGAAACACCAAGCATGTCCCCTGGTAGTCTTTTAAGGGCACCTGTGGATAACATGCTAAGTTAAACACATACCTTATATTCCACTGGAATGTGTTCTCTGTGTTTGGCTTTGTATCTGACTCATGGCTGCCAGAAGTCTCACATTTCCTCTACTGTGTTGTTGGCCTGCAAAGCCTTCATCCTCTCTGTTTATGGCTATTGGCAACAGTAGCAGCAGCATAAGCTTCAGCCTATAGCACACCCAAATGTATGTAAATTGTAGCTGCTACTAACAATCTGTCACTGCTTACATTATATCTGTACTCCACTATTTCCTCATTGCACATATAAGAAAGGGTATGGTGCCTCCACTGATGCCTTATATTTTGTTGAGTAGCTTCACGGGATTGGTTGATTAGCATTAATTTCAACTGTGTATGCTGCAGATAGTATCTATAAGGCACAGACTACATCAAATGCAATCAATTACTTTTGTACACTGTTACAAAAAGGTAAATGTGTAGCTAGGGAAACCAATGTGGATGAAAGTTGTTTCAAACTCATTGACACATTTATTTTGGGAAAGTATATCTCGACAGAGGAGTATTGCACTCCTTCAGGTATGCATCTATTTTGTTGACTAAATAATGCATATGTTGGAATATACATAGGGATGCTGTGAAGTAAATCAGTAAGAATTTGTTAACTGTACTCATGACATGGCCTTGTTTCTCAACCATTTGAAAGGTACAGAGGATGTAGAGTAGGCCGAATGTCTAATGCTGTGTGATAACAATGCATATGTTTCATGGATTGTTCCTTTGAAAGCACCTTTGAATTTACACTGTTGTTTGGTTAGCACATCTGTCCCTTAGCCTCTTATATTTTTTGTTGGGGGGGAGATGAATCCCTGCAATGGCACAAATCCGAATGGACTGTTGTGTTGAGTGTGTGACATAAGTGAGTATCTGTTATGGGACAAACAAGGGTCTGTTTGTCATGCTGCTGTCCTTGTTTTGCAGCCCCTGTTATTTGTTGACTGCTGTTGAATCTTTAAATTGCAATCAAGTGGTGAATACTGAGCTTTCCTGTACTGTCTTATCTGTACACAGTTTATTTTTACTTATGTGATCCTTATATGTGTTATCATTAATTTTGTCTTTCAGTAAACAATATTCACACTCAGCATAGGCCACCTTTTTCAGAGGCAGAGAATGACCTCATCATTGAAGCTTTAAGGCAACATCATGAGGTCCTCATGTCTAGGGAGCTAGTCAATATGTCACAACATGTGGCCCTTTGATACAAATTGGTCCAAAATGTAAATGCAGTTGGTCATCAAAAATCGCAGCTGTGTGCAGGTGTGACATAGCCATGGACATGATTCATGCTGCAAGGAAGCATGCTACTGAAGTTGCCCATGACTGTCAGGTCACTGGTGGTGGGCCTGCAGCAAAACAACCACTCACTGCCACCAAGGAATTCCTGGCAAATACTGCCACACAGGAAAGCTCACAGCAGTCCATCAACCAGTATGTTCTGGATGTGGGTGCCACCCATATGTCTCAGGAGGAGCTTCCAGGTAGGTTTTGTTATATCACCAGTAGAATACTGTTGTATTTATTGTGTAATAGTCTTTATAGTTTTAATGTGTGACAGGTTGCTTTTTTGTGGGTGTATTTAAGATAGCTGCAGTTTTCAGGTCATTTAGAGGTTGTTAGCCACATTCTTGTTAATGTTGTAGTTATTGTAGATACAGATTATTGAAAGTATTACCTCCTGTTATACTGCTAAATGTGGTGCTGTTGCCATTACCTGTCCCTTATTTTTTTTCCAGGGTCCTCAGGAATCCAGAGATCTAGGCCTCCTGCAGTTGGTATGCAGAATACATTTATGTCAGTAATGTAGAAATATTCCAAGATGTCTGCTAAAGTGTCATCTCAAGCCTGCTGTATAGATTACTGTACTGCCTGCATACTTGTCAACTGTACAGATATTTGCAGAATGTCCAGATGTGTGACTTATACCTTTGGGCCATGTTTAAGATCATAGTGATTGAGTTGCAAACCATTCTAGGTTTGCAAGGCCAGTATGTCACAATGATACCTATTATTTGGGCCTTTGTCCACTCATTATTTATGGCTTTGTTCACATTCCTTGCCCTAAGAGGTTGAGAGGTATGAATGTCTGTAATAGTGACAACACTATAAATTGCTTAACATATACTGCAGCATAATAGTGTAGGCATTAATGTATTCCTGTTTTCCTTCCTTTTATCACAGGTGAACATGGAAGTGGTACTGTGTCCCCTGTGTCACATGATGTCAGTGTCTCATCAGACTCTGATGATGATGGTGGCCAAAGTGAGGCACAGTCAGGGGTTGCAGAGGCTGATTCTGACACAGAGGTTGACATCCAGTGACCTCCCTCATTATCAACAGACATAGACAGTATGCCTACACATATCCAGTCCACTTAAGCCATAGATGTTGGACACTTGGAGGGTGAGGGCACTGACCAGGAAGTTCTGGCTACTACTGCGGCATCAGTGACTGCTGACACTGGCCATAGCCAAACTTTTGGTGAGGTGCCACACAGGCAGATTGATAGGGGTGCTCGGAGGAGGCCTGCTGTCCCTCCCCAACCTGTTGCAGGTGTTTCATCACGTGTTACTAGATGTGTGTTTAGGGCCATCATGGAGGAACATGCATGTTCAGAAAAGAAATCCAGGAGAATGCTCAGGGCTATAGATGCAGCACAGTCTGACTTTCATGACTGTCTCCACTGTGTTGCTGATTATTGTGGATCATTTCAGTGATACATTGGAACGGTATAGGTCTATGAGGGAGTGCAGTGTATCTGTCAATGGAATGCACATTATCTGTGATGGAACATCTGCTGGGAGGGGACCATCAGCCTTGTGGGCATAGGTCAGCAACTACATCTGCAGAAAGCCAACGTGGCCATACCCGATCATGGTCCCAGAGTGGCAGTGCATCAGCTGCTCCAGCAGGGAGTTTACTGTTCACACCCAGACATAGCAGGCCATGGAGTTGTGGTCTTGGACATTCCCATGAAGGAAGCACATCCAGCAGACATCGCTCACCCTCTGGTAGTAGCACAGCATCTGACCTTGGGCATGGAGGTGCCACTCTCATGTTCAGGGCAGAGACAATGAACTGTCAGCTCTACCATGCACGGCTCACAGCTGTCTGACATACAGACATGTAGGGCTAGCACTGAGCTTGGCTGTGTTCAAGCAGGCACTCACACACCAATGTCACATTGAGGGCACCTACAGACATGCATGCAGCATTTACACCATCCATCTTACCTGTTTCCCTTGCTTACTCACACACACTCCCCAGCCTTTTTTGTCAGCATAGGCTCCTGCCCCCCAACACAACACCTTATGCAAGTGATTATAATTGTGCCACATCCCTGTTTTCTATCTTTTGGATTCAGGGATACTAAAGATATGTGTATGATGCATAGGGTGATTATCAATAGTAATATGATGTTATTACCTCCATTTGTGCTGTTGGACTCATAATTGGACCTGTCATTTAGATTGTACATAGCCATTTAGACAGTTGCTAATGTAATAATTTATCAGCTTTATAGTGGAAGCTTTTGTAAGGGCTGTGAATTCTAACAATTAAATGTGTCTCATTAATACATCTAACTTTCTCTTGAAGGATTGCTTACTACAAGCATATGGGTGCGCAGCCAAAGTCAACTCATCAGATTCAGATCTCAGGATTGTATGTCAGCAATGAAGGTAATTCTCATCAGAACAGTAATACAGTATAATGTTCCTGTTTGCATGTACACCACAATAGGTTCTGAGGTTCATAGGATTTGACTAGGGTATTGAAGCAATGGTGTTTAGAAGCATAGCTATTCCATCACAATATAATATTAACAGTCAGATATAATGCATGGTCAAGTTTTGTCTAACAAGGACTACCCATGTCCAAGAGAGAAGCATCAGTGATCCTTGGCAGATAACTGTTTCACATCCAGCCTGTGCTTAAACAGGGTAATGGAGGTGTTGTGACTGACATGGATTTGAAACCTACTGCAGAGGAGAGGACAACCTTTGAGAGATGTATCTGTGTCTCCAGTATGTCCTATGTATGTCATAGTGTACACTGAGGTCCCTGGAACAGGTAGCTGTCATCCCACATTACTTACACCTGTTCAACATTTTCAACCCATGTTGGCCACAGATAGCCATCTAAGGCATACATAATTTGCTCCAAAGCTATCTATATGATACTGCATACAGTGACAAATATGTCATTCTGCCCAAAGAAGACACATGTTGAAGACCCTCTGATGTTTTAGTACCAGACATGTCTGAGGTCCATCACGTTGCTGCAGGTGTCTGATAAAATACATTTCCAAGGCTGATTTATAGTCTTTCCTACAGCCAATTAGAGATGAGTATAGGGGGTTGCTGCCATATTTGGCTATTGATGTAATGGCATTGCTAATTAGATGTACAATGTAGAATATGTACTTCCCCACAATAGTCCCAGGTTGCAGTTGGCATGCTTTCCAAGGTCTATCAATACAGAAGTGAGGAACAGTGTACTCATGGCTATTTTATAATAAACAGGAACACGTATTATTACCACAGGATATACTAATGCATTTATGTGCATTTCATGTAACACCCATGGCTTTGTCAGTAGTCATTAGTGCCACAGAGCCTCTGCTTTGTGCAGGACTTCTGAGACATATATGCCAAACATGAGGGGCCACAGCACTGACACTTCTGTTACCACACATGTGACATATATGCTGCTTGAGGTGAATTCTTGTACTGTGATTGAATATAGTCAGTCTGTGATCCCACTGGAAAACCAACTGATAACCTAGGATTTGATATTTACCTTCAGTAGTGCCCCACTGACAGCAAATGTTGGATTGTGTTGAAGGCCTTGGCCAAGTTGCAATAGGATGTGTGCACATCTTTGACCTTGTGTATGTCTCTGGTCACAGTCATGACTCCCACCAGGCTCTGCAGCCACAGGATACCTTTGAGAACACCTAACTGGAACACATCTAGTGTTTGGATGTCACCTATTCCTTGTGTCTGAGATGCATCCAAATTGTATCCATTGCCATACGGCAGAGGTTGCATAAATTTATGGTTCTTAATTACACTTGTATTTTGCCAGTCATCTATTGTGTGGTTGGAAAATGGTGAATGTATTTCAGTCAATGTGGACAACAGCAATATTCTGACTGTGGCTGAATATGGTGCCTAGGGGAGCAGCTCACTGTTGAATCACATAAAGAACTCAGGCTGGAATTCCATCTGGTCCCATGGAGACTGTGCTGCTAGTCTTGGAGAGGGCAGTGATAATTTCCTCATTGTAGATACCACAACTCTGAGGTGATGTGTCACACATGGTTGGTGCTAGGTGTGGTGGTGGCAGGGGGCACTCTTTTCAGCCAAGCATGTCTGCTAGCAGGTTTGGAAGTTACACTGGGTCAGTGTGTGTGTTAACATACACAGTTTGATTCAACTACAACTGGGTTATATCAATTTGCAGATGTATATGAAAAAAGCCCTCTGGTTATCCCTGGATGTGTTATTGTGTAAAGGCTTAGCATGGTTGCTCTGTGTGGGTTCCTGATGGTGTCTGATTTGCATGTTTATGCTGAGGAGAGTGTCCCTCCACCCCTAATTTCTCAATGTTGTATTTTTAAACAGCAGCTTCTTTCACTTACTGGATAATGTAGTTATGACAGACATATACTGCTGTGGTTTGCATTTTCTGGAGGATCTTTCTTTGAGTCTATCAGGCATGCCTGTGTGTATACATTTGTGTATATGTGTAGACAGGGCATCAGGGAGTAATGTACTATAGCAGTCAATGACCTTTGAGGAAACAGCAGCAGCTGATTGTATTTGAAAGCAAGTGTATTGATGTTTCTGCAGGTATGAGGAAAAGTGTTACAGCCTCTTTACACAATCCAGAGCAGGTAATGCCAAGGCACACTGTTAACGCCCACACTGAGGCCAGACACAGTAACCATCAGTTAGATACTCTACTGTACACCCATGCCACACGTGTACACATGGGGTTTCTGCCAATACAGATGTCATCTTCTTCTACTTCTTCTTTTGGACAGTACAATTCAGGTTCACCACAGCAGATGTTCTGCTTCCATTTCTAACTGTCCTCTGCATCTTGCTGTGTCACACCAACCACTTGCATGTCCTCTGTCACCAGATCCATGCACCTTATCGTAGGCTTTCCTACTTTCCTCTTATCTGGCAGCAACATCCTTGACATCCTTCCCCAATATACCCAGCAGCATTCCTCAGCACATATCCAAACCAACACAATCCCACCACTTTGTCCTTATCTCCAAATTGTACAATCTGAGCTGAAACTATAATATATGGTTAATACTCCTGTCCATCCTCAGCCCACACAATCAAACTGTAACACCTGGTACTTTGCCAACACCTTTTACGACTCCTGCCTTTTTACCTGTGGCACCATCTGTGACCCATATTTTTATTTTATTTTTATTTTACATTTGTTGACTGGGCTAGTCTAGCTGGATATATGTCCATTTTCAGTAGAGGCCCGGGGAAGATAAGCTCCAAAGTTCAATTACAGTACATATGATATAGCTGGTCTCACTACCATCTTCTAGAACCTCCAAGTTAGTGCTATTGGTACTTGCCTGTCAAAGATCAATCCTAACACTCTTCTCCACACATTCCACCATGTATTCTCTCTATTCCACACCAGTTTTCCAGACTCACCATTACTCTGAACTGTTGGTCCAGAGTATTTGACATCATATGCCTTCACCAACTGTACTCCCTGCATTCAGCCATTTCTGTATTCTCACTCTCAGTCATACACATATACTCTGTCTTAGTCCTGCTGACCTTCATTCTTCTCCTCTGGAAAGCATATTCCCCCCTTACAAGGGTCTCATACACCTGTACCCTACTCTCAATACAGACCACAATATCATCCGCAATACCCATAGTCCACGTGAACTCCTATGTGATCTAATATGAAAACCTGTACATCACCACTGCAAACAGATGTCATGATGTTTGTACATACAATAACAGTAATGTTACTGTTGGCTGTCTTATATGAGAGGAGGTGATATTTATATGTTGGTCAGGCCAGTGTGTGACCATGGCCTGTTGTGACTTATAAATATCCAATAATCTAATTTAGCTGATTACATCAGCAGTGTCTGTGGAACACAAAATGACAGTGTACCTTAGGCTGCTTTAAAATGCTGTAACATCCACCAGCAGCTCACACACATACAAACACAGTTGACTGCATTGCGAATAGAACCCCTCCCTGCATAAGTTTATGAACTAGATATCAAAGTGCTTAATACACACACCACAGTACATGTCTGAGTATAACAGGACTGCAGGTAATCTTATGGTAGATGACACCAGCAGGCCACATGGGGGACAAGAGGTTGGACACCTGACTCCACTGGGTGTTTGTGCAAGCACCAAAAACAGTGCAAATCCATGACATTTGTGAACACAGTGAGGGAAACACTCTTCCAGTTCTGTTGACAGGCACACTGTTGACTGCTGGGCGATAAGAACCCTTATTCATCTAAGTTTATATACTACAGCTCAGAGTACTTAACACATATGCCACAGCACAAGTCTGAGTTCAACAGGACTCCAGATAATCTTATGGTAGATGACATCAGCAGGTCATGTGGGGGATAAGAAATAGGTGACCTGGCTCGACTGGCTGTGCAAGCACCAAACCAGAGCAAAACCTTGCCATTGAACTCAGTATGGGCTACACACTTCCACTTTTGTTTATACACACACAGTTGATTGCAGTGATATTAGAACCCCTACCTATCTAGGTTTACGGACTATAGATCAGAGTACTTAATGCACACACTACACCACAAGTCTGAGTTTAACAGGTCTGGTAGATGACATCATCAGGCCATGTGAGGGACAAGAGTTTGGAGGTCTGCCTCAACTGGATATTTGTGCAAGCATCAAAAGAATGGACACCATGCCATTTGTAAAGGTGGATGGGGATACACACGTCTACTTTTATTTATACATACACACACAGTTGACTTCAGTGAGATTAGAACCCTACCTATCTAAGTTACACATGCTCCGCAACACAAGTCTGATTTATGAAGGACTGCAGGTTCATAGCAGGTTCATAGGATCATGGAATCATAGGAAGTTACTAGGCTATTGCCCCTGAGGCCGTTACAATCCTATCCAAAAATTTGGCCCATGTTCCAATAAGTCAGCACCCTATGCCACTGTCCAGCAGGGACACAGGTGGAATCCCAGGGGTGTATTTTCTGTTTCCCATCCAGTTATCCAGGTTGCACTTAAAAAGGTTTAATGAGGTACTCTATTTTACATGGAAAGGGAGTCTATTCCACAAAAGGGGGAGTCTCTGGGATAGAAATCTGTCCCGCCAACAAGTCCTATTGATGTCACAAAGCAGGTTGAGGTCACGTGTGTGGGTTACTTGAGTGGAGCTTGACTTGTGGATTTGCAGTAGTCCTATCGGGCGGGTTCTGAGATTGCTTTGTATGCCAGACAGAGGTATGTCTGAGGAGTCTGTAGGAGACTGAGTAGAGGGACAGGGCTTTTAGCCTATCTGTGTAGGGTAGATGTTTGAAGCCATGGATTCTACAGGTAAGGAACCTCTGTGGTCTCTCCAGCTGCTGCATGTGCTTTGCAAGGTACATGCCGAAAAGGGCATTGTACTCAATAATGGGTCTTATAAGGGAAGACTACAGTGATGTTATGACCAACTTGTCCCTGAATGAGATACCCTTATTAATGAGGTGGTGCATGTAGAAAGCTTCCCATACAATGGCAGCAATATGGTGATCAAAAGTCAGTTTCCTATCAACCTGGGTGCTCAAGTCCCTCACGACTGATTGCATGCTTAGGACCTTATTGTCAATGTGATAACTTGTGGGGACATCACTCTCACCAAAAGAGATGATGATGCATTTTTTTGGCATTCAGTCTGAGACCATTTTTCTGGTACCAGTTATTTGTTTGGGTGAGACCCTATTGAAAGACATCCACATCACTAGGGTAATTGATGACAGCACTTAGCTTGTAGTCATCTGCAAAGCTGGTCAGCTATAGCCCACTAGATTTGGCCTGCACCTCCGAGAAGTATATCCCAAATAGCAGAGGCCCCAAGACCAATCCCTGGGGTACATCGCTTGTTATGGGTCTATTACTTGAGGTGGCATCCCTTATTTTGACTAGGTGGGTTCTATCAGTGAGCTAGTTGGCTACCCATCTGGTCACATATGAACTGATGCCTAGTTGAGAGAGTTTATCTATTATACCTGAGTAGGGAATAGTATTGAAGGCTTTGGCCAGGTCAAGTAGGCAGTGTGCACCATCATCCCCTTGTCTATGACCTTGGTGACTGTCTCAAAGAAGTCAACCAAATTTAACAGGCATGACCTCCCCTTTACAAAACCAAGCTGCGTGTTGTCAAGTGTCTGCAAGTTGCCAATGTCCTTGTTAGTGAGGTCCATGATAATCCACTCCATGGCCTTGCAGATCAGGCTAGTTAGGCTGATGGGTCTATAATTTCCTGGATCGGTGGATGCTCTACCTTTGTGCATAGGGATGACAGTAGCTGTTCTCTGCTCGGCTGGGATGAAGCCAGTACTCAGGCTTTGATTGAATAGGGTAACTAATTGTGCTGCAAGTTCCTGCCTGAGTTAATGTAGGATGCAGCCTGGGATGTTATCAAGTCCCATGGAGGGTGTATTTTTTGCCTTTAAGAGGGCTGTGAAGACTTGCACCCTAGAGATAAGGGGAGGGGGGCAGGTACTGGGGATGTCCTGTTTTACTGATGAGGGGACAGAGGAGTGAAGTTTTCACTGAACATGTCTGCCAGCAGGTTGGCTATATCTACAGCATATGTGTATGTGGTGTCCTTGACCACCAGTTCTGAGCAAATCTGGGTGCTTCTCTTGAGATTGTGGACATATGTGAAAAAGGCCTTATGATTGTCTTTAGTAGATGTGGCCAGTTTGGACTCAAAGTGTGCTTTGGAAGATTTCACTAATGGTCTTATTTGCTTGTTCAGGCTAAGGAGAGATTGCTTCCAATTAGGCACCTGCTCCTTCTTGGTCATGGACAGCAATTTTTTCCTTTTATTATAGAGCTTATTTATTGCAGATGTCTACCAGACAGGTTTACTCTTCCTTGAGGAGGAGGAATTTGTCCTGTCTGGTATTCCTGACTCCATGCAGCTGTATAAATACTCATTTAGTACTTTGGTGTAGGTTTGAACATATGTGCTAGTTACTATGGAGGGGGAGGGGGTTATGAAGCTGTTTATACCTTCCCTCAGGAGGTTGTAGTCAGCTTTGGAGAATTTTTTTTTGTTTGACCCTAGCTAGGGAGGTCAGGGGAGATGGTGACTTCAAAGGTGACTGATTTGTGGTCGAATCATACCAGAGATGATGACGCTGTAGGGATGTTGCAGTGGTTACTCATGCTAGTTAATACCAAGTCCAAGATATTTTCACCTCTTGTGGGGGTGTCAGCTAACTTATCCAAGGCATTTGCATTGTCAAAATCAAGGAATCTCTGGGCATTTCTGTTTTGACATGAGTATTTCTTCCAGTCTATGGTTGGATAGTTAAAGCCACCCAAGATCAGGGTAAAGGGTTGAATCTTGATAGATTCAAAGAGCTCCAGATAGGTGGAGTGGGCATCTTGAGTCAAAGTTGGAGGCCTATAGCTAGCTATGATTTGAAAAGGGGTCTTGTCAATTGTTAACTGCACCTGGAGTGTTTCCTGTGTATCATACTGCTTGTCCAGCCTAGAGGTGTGTATGTACTTTTTATATATTGCAACTCCACCTCCTTATGTTTTGCTGCCCACGGTTTGGGATCTGAATGAATGATAGGATGAGTAACCTGGTATGGCTGGGGTGCTCTCTGCAGCTTTGAATGAGGTTTCTGTGACTGCACAAATGTCAGCTTCTTCCAGGGTTAATAATGCTTGCAGTGAGTGCAGTTTTATGTTTAGACCCCTACCATTTAGCAGCATAACCTTTAATTTATGTTTTGATGAAATTTTCATGTTGGTAGTTTTGCCCTCATGGCATTGCCTAAAAAATGGCACTATGGGAGAGGCAAGAATCTTTGCCAGGAGCCTGAACCCCAAGGGAAACAGATGCAGGCCACCTCTGGTAAAGCATCTTGATTTGTCAATCATGTCATCCCAGGCTGTCAGGTACTGGATCCCCTTGGAATGACACCAGAAACAAAGCCAATTGTTAAAGTCAATCATCTTCTGTTTGTATTGAGGCATCATTCTGGGTGATGGTAGAATGCTGCTTAAGGCCAGGAACATACCTGTTTGGGACACATATTCAGCTAGCTCGATCATGTGTCTCTTCATATAGTCCAGGGAGGTACATCTCAAGACATTCACTCCAACATAGACTATGACAGAGTCATAACAGCACCTGTTGAGAGACTTGAGTGCATTGGTGAAATGGTGGATTCTGGCACCTGACAAACAACTAACCGTGACTTTCTCCTTATCCAGCCTGGTGAGGGGCACATCTGTGGGTCTCACAATAGAGTCTCCTATGACTAATATGTTGGGTTTATGTTTAGGCCTTAGTGGCTGTGAGACACAGGTGTGTGGACTATGTGTGGTGTGGTGTGTGGTGGGCAGTGGGGTCTTTGTGCATTTATGCCTCAGCAGTCTCTTTTGTTTGGGCATGCTTTTACTGAGGACCTCCGCATATGTTCGGGGTGTGGTGCAAGTGTGGGTGGTGTTTGAGGTGTGGTGTTCATGTTGCCAACCATCTCAGTGCCAGATATACTGGTTTCTGGGGGGAGATAGCAATGACACTAGGTGATTGATGTAATTGCATCTCTCACAAATTGTGTTCCTAGGTGGTAGTAGTAGAGGGTTGTCCATGTACATGAGGCAGTTGCTACACTATCTCAGGATGCTCATATCAACCAGAATGGCAGGAGAAAATGTTGTAAATTGTCCATCCATATTTGTTAGAAACTGAAAGAGTTAGGAGGGTAAGGGGAGGAAGGTCTAAGATTAGTAGTACTAGATGATAACACAAGTGCTACTAAGGGAGTATTTGTAGCTGGAATACCTCAAAAAGGGTTAAAAACCATGCAGCCAAAGATTTAGATGCAGCACGCCTGTATCTATACTATGCTACTGGATTTTAAGGTTAGGAACACAGTAAGAACAAATTCACAATGAAACACAGATTAATCACTTATAGTCAAAAGAACATATCTCGTAGTATGGAAAAATACAGTTAAACAGTAATGAATTGCAGTAGACAGCAATGAAATATAGTTAATCAGCAGACTGCTTTAAAACAGTAGCTCACAATCACAACAGTAACAGACAGCACAAATAAAGCAGCAATTCAGTAGAATGCTGTCATCAAAATAATGAGGCTACCAACAAGCAGTAAGAAATATGGCAAATTAAATGCAATCCTAAGCACAAGCAGCAAAATAAAGTAGGAAGAGGTACAGTTTTTTTTTTTGTTTTTTTTTTTAGAAAAAGTGAGGAGACAGAAGATAATAAGATAATTCAAGGTTGAGAAGCTAAAGGGGTGGGCCTTTTCAAGGTTCTTACTATAAACAGTAGTACATGACATAACCAAGCCATGTGTTGAACAACAGCTTGGCAGGTCTGCATAGTCACATTAAGTGTGATGGTGTCTGTATTCTAGTAAGTTTTGGAGTTCATGGCAGAGCTGCACCAAGTTTACACAATTACTTTATAGCTTCCTGAATGGCTCCACCATCTTTGATTGGTTAATTAGCATGAAATTCAGCTAGTTATGCTTTCATTGGCATACTGTGATGTTTAGCTTTGTTTTGCAGCTCTGCATGTAATGTGAATGAATGCAAAATACGTCACTATTGTATGTGTGTCATGGGGCAACATGCACACAATAGCAGCACAACATGTTGCTGTTCATGAATCTGACCCACAGTTTTTATTTTACTCTTCTTATTTTCTGTCAGTATTTGATTTTGCATTTTTTCTACACTGTATTCTATGTGCATGTTTCTTCTGATATTTTGTTACAGTATTTTGCATTGCATACAGTGTTTTGTTGAGACAAGTCAGGGAGTTGGAGAAGAAAGATTAATATTCAAAGACATTAATTCTAGCTACATTATTAAGATCTCAGAATGCAACAAAATCATCTCAGCCCAAGTAAGATGTATTAATCACAGGAGTCAGATTTCTCACACTTGAATACAGAACATCATTTGTGAAAAGAACACTTAACTCAGCTACATTTTCAAACTTGACATTCAAACATGAGTGCATGGATCGTGCTATCCCTAACAGAGCCAAGACACTATCCTCCAAAAAAGGAAACCAATCTGGTGGTCTTCTGCCATAAACAAACTCTACAACAGAAGAAAGAAACTGTTGCAAAAAAGAGTAAAATCCCATGATTGGAGAAACTCCCTGGTCAGCCTGAGTAAGAACCTGAGATCCCTCATAAAGTCCTCGAAAGCTAGTTATGAAAACAAAACCGCCACTGATTCTAAAAACAATCACAAAGCATTCTATAGCTATGTCAAGAATCTCAATGGCAATACTAAGATCTGCTCTGAGTTACAGCACAATGGCACTAAATATACAGAACCAAATGATACTGCCAACATCCTAGCAGATAGGTTCAGTGCTAACTTTACCCCCATTCTCACCCCCTAAAGGGCCCATCTCTATACCGGAAGAATGTAAAGTTCCTGTAATCATGGCTGCACAGGTAAAATCCTCACTCTCCAAAGCCAAGAACACTGCATCCATGGGACCTGACAACATCCCAGGCTGCATTCTACACAAACTACAGAATGAACTGGCACCCCACCTAAGTACCATGTTCAATCATAGCCTCACCTCAGGCTTTGTGCCCATTGAATGGCACACTGCGACAGTTATCCCACTCCACAAAGGGGAAGTCACGACAGACCCAGGAAACTATCGCCCCATTAGCCTGACGAGCCTGGTCTGCAAGGCCATGGAACATATCATCATAGAACTCATAAACAAAGACATTGGTAATCTCCAAACTCTGGACCCCACCCAGTTCGGGTTTGTAAAAGGCAGATCATGTCTCCTAAACCAGATAGACCTCTTTGAAGCAGTCACCAAAGCCATAGATGAGGGCAAGGTGTTTCACACAGCCTATCTAGATCTTGCCAAGGCTTTCAACACCATCCCCCACTCTGAAATTATAGATAAACTCACTAAACTAGGTATAAATCCCTATGTCACAAGATGGGTTGTCAACTGGCTTACTGACAGAGCCCACACTATGAAAGTAGCAGACTCCAAATCCGACTTCAGACCAGTGACAAGTGGAATACCACAGGGTTCAGTCCTGGGTCCTCTCCTGTTTGGTATCTACTTCTCTGAAGTACAGGCTAACATAGAAGGTCTTTGGCTAATGAAGTTTGCAGATGACTTCAAACTAGGAGTCATAATCGAAACTCCTAATGATGTAGACATCCTACAAAAGAGCCTCACTGAGACAGATGCCTGGTGTCAAAGCCATGGCCTCAAGCTCAATGCCAAAAAGTGCATTGTCATCTCCTTCGGTAAAAACTCTGTACCCATGAACTACCACATAGGCGGTAGTCTAATTAACACTGAAAGTGTGATAAGAGACCTTGGGACACAGGTGGACAGTAGTCTCTCCTTTGATAATCACATCGCCACAGTGGTCAGGAAATCCTTTAACATGGTACACCTCATCACAAAAGGTCTCTCATCCAGAAAAAAAGAGGTCCTTGTTCCTGTCTACTCATCACTCATTAGACCCATTATAGAGTACAACGCCCCTTTTGGTATGTACCTCACAAAACATCTACAACAACTGGAAAGGCCACAGAAATACCTCACAAAGAGGATTACTGGCCTCAAACAGATGCCCTATGCAGACCGTCTCAGAAAACTCCAGCTTTACTCCGTCGCATATCGCCTACTCAGAGGCAATCTCTGCCTAACATACAAAGCTATGTCAAACCCAGAGCTGTTGGACATGCTCCACTTAAAGAAATCCCAATCCCTCTGAGCTACACGCTCTAGGGACTTAAACCTTGTCACCACAATAAACAGAACATGCTGGAGGGATAGATTCCTGTCCCAGAGACTTCCCATACTCTGGAACAGACTATGTATCTATGTCAAACAGAACTCCTCATTAGCACTCTTCAAGAAAAATCTTGATGACTGGATGGGAAATAGGAAATTCACCCTGGGGATCACTTCTGTGGTTCTACTTGACAGGGGGACAGGAATATAGTTTTATTGGGTAGTGAAAGCCAGAGTACATTTTTGGCTAGGCTTATATAGGCCTTAGGGCCAATAGTCTAGTACCTACCTATGAACCTATGAACCTATAAACATTCCTTAAAATGTCATATTAGAGATGGCCATTACTAAAAATCAAATGAAGCAAAATAATTAAAAATGCAGATTTTTGCTGAGAGTCAAAAGTAAGCAGTCACAGTACTGTTGTTAGCTGATGAGATAGAAAACGGCAGTAAATGAGCTTCTCATCACAGGGATTTCTCTCTGTCCCTCTAAAATGACACCAGGAAGGTGAAGGCATTGACTGCAAAATAAAATCATTCCACCTTATGGCAGCCACATTTCCAGCCATTTTCGGGTATAACAATTTATAAAATAATAATAATGACTGACTTTGATACAGAGACATTAGTAAAGCGGAAAAGTTAAAGATATGCTGAAAAACGTGTTTTTTTTTTTAGTTTTTGGGTATAGTTCTCCATTAAACAGACACACATCACCAAACACATCAACACTGACTTCGTTAATTCTGGAAGTCAAACCCACGTTGCATGCCACAGCTCTGCTGAGCAGATTATTTAGGTATGGACCTTTCAGCACAAAAACCCAGAACTAGTACTTGTACCCCTTCCAATACGACTTGGCTGGATATCTGCCAGTGTACTAAGGCTATGTATTTCTGTCTCTTTTTCATGCAACTGCTTATGCTTCAAGATATTTCTTTAAATACCATATGCTATTTCAGCAATAGTACCTCAAGATAGACAATTGGAAATTCAGCAGTTTGGAAGTATCAATCCTAAAACTCCCTGGTATTCCATAAATAGGGAGCTCTACTTACCAGCCTGATTCAGTGTTTTTCATAATAGTTACTAAACCAGGAAAATGCTTTCTGAATAATTTTCTCAGTTTTATTTTTGATTGTCACTGCTTTAATCAGCTTAATTTTTAGAAAAGTTGCATCATATGACATTTCTTACACCTTCTGCTGTGTGCTGTGCAATGCCCTTACTTAGCATAAAATTGATTTTACCTTGTACATTTGCCAAACTAGCATTCATTGGAAAGATAAATAGGTGACCACCCAGCCTATGTAGGTGAAAAGGGCATTTAATTCATCACTTTTGTCCTGGAGATTTGATTAGAAGAAAATAGTGTTTGATGGAGCTATGAGAAGAGTTTGTAGTTGGGAGAAGATTAGTGTAAAGTGATCCTTAGGGAAATGATGATGTGGGCCTACCTTAGAACAACGAAAATGTAAAGTCTCGAACTCTCACATGAGCGAATAATCATAAACTCAAAAGTGGTATGTTGGGATCGCAGTACAATGAAGATCAGAATATTTGCCCTTTCCTCACTGTAGTGCGATCTTGGAGTAGGAATATATATTTAGCGGGGGGTGTAGGGGGTAGGGGCTGCAGCCCCCCACAATACCAATTTCAAGTTAATGATTATTCACTCATGTGAACATTCAAGAATTTGTGTTTTCAGTTTTATGACATAGACCCCGATGATGTATATAGATGGATGTTATTCTGCTTGACATGTTTGGGATTATCACTGAGTGGTAATCAGTGATTAGGTGGTATCTGGTAGAGTCACTATACATTTGATAAAATTATGTGTCTGTTAGCGTAGCCAGTAAGTAATTTGTATATCAGTCAGGTAGATTGCTGTTATATCCTTGAGAAGCATTATGTTAATTTTGGTTGAGATACTGCTTACAAGACTATGAAGGATGAAATAGAAATTTCCTAATATTTTACTGGGCAGTAAGTAGAATATGGCTAATGCAATTTTTGTTTTTGTTCCTTTGAAATTTTTAGAACCATCTTATTTGACACGTGATCTAGGTGTGTGTGTGTGTGTGTGTGTGTGTGTGTGTGTGTGTGTGTGTGTGTGTGTGTGTGTGTGTGTGTGTGTGTGTGTGTGCATTCTCCAATCAATGTATCTCTCTGGTCTTCATTCAGGAAATGGTGAGATCAAGGCAAGAGTTTTGATATGGTGATTTTTACTCAGGATTCTGTACTGACCACTACAACAGGTAAATAATTTAATAACAGGCTATCAGGTAAATGAGTAAACAGCAAGGAGTCTCATAGGAGTAACTTGTTGGCAATGCTTCTGTTGACACTGCCAACCCAGCTATCTGGAATTTTGTAAATAATTCTATGTCATATGTGAATGTTGATATTATTTATACAGAACTGTATGTTATGTACTGAGTCAAGAATGTAACCACAACATACTCTGTTGGAACATATAAGCTTAACTTACAAAAGTTCAATAAAATAAGTTGAACTTAAGTGCTTTATGATGTACTATAAAAGTTAGTTTCATTGCAGCAAGAAGACAGGATGTCTAGAGATAGAAGTTTTTTCTATTGTCTTGGAGACAAGTAGTTACTATGTTTAAAATATAAAGTGTTTTATTGCTCTATGACTTTGTGGCAACTGCACTTCTGAGAGATATGTACTTCTCACACAGAGATGTTTAAATTTTGGTAGTATCGGTTAGCCTGAGAACTGAAGGCAGGTGACAAAGAGTGATGTCATCCAAACTGACCCAGCAGTAATGTTTGATAGTAATTTAAGAATTCTCTCAGAGAGAGACTGTGGACATTTTGTGTTTTGTCTTGGACCTAGCAAAAACATCCACTCATCATCATCTGCACTTACCTTGCTAATAGTAGGTAACTAGATTGCAGTAATCTCTCTTAGATATAGCTAGGAATATATTAAAGATTAGTTTAGATGTTTTCTGTATTTATTTGGGACTGTCTTGCAATGTTGTTTTAAAATATTTCCTGTGATTCTGAACTCTGAAGTAACTGTGTCTGTGTATTGAGTATTGTCTTGTTCTTTCATTATTTATTATTAAATATATTTAAACCTATCTTTGTGGCTGATATTTGTGAGATTCTTAAGGGAAATTGTACTTTACTGTGTGTGTACGTCCCTCGCTGTTCCCAGTGGTGATGATTGAAGCTCCTTGATTACTGGGCCAGTGCCGGGGCATCACAGCATCCATTATTCATTAGACAGCCTTTGACAGTTTATGTTTTGTACACATCATTTTCAAAAAAAAAAAAAACAGTATAAAAAGGGGTTGGATCTGATACAATGCAGCTATCCCAGTTGTGGTAAATGAAATCATTGTTTCACAGGAAGAGTGTTTAATGATTGAAACAACCTCCTTGAGTATCTAATATGAGGAAAACGGAGAGGAAAACAAGTATTAGTAAGACTAATGCAAGGCAATTTACATGTTGTTTAGAACAAGTAAGCTGCTTGTTACATAGGGTAGGCTGCATGCTATATAGGACTAGTCACTGATCATCCACAACCAAATTACCTATCTGTCGTTGTTTGACTGCACTGTCAGGCAGACTGTTGTGTGAGGGTATCTGATTTTTGATTTATACACTTACATTGTTTCTTTCTTGTTTTGCACCTGTATTATTGCTGCATTGTTTTACTTAAAGATTTTACCAGTGTTTTAATAAATCTAGGTTATGGCAGAAAAACTTTGTGTTTCTACTTGTAAGACTTGGAAGAGATTCATTGCTTAGCGGTTGTAGAAATAGCTTATTTAAGGTGAGAAGTTAAAAGAGTTTAAGGTTGCCTTGTAGTAGCTGATAGAACAAACTAATCTGTAAAGATTGATTTTGTCCATGTTTCCACCTCAGCCAATTTACTTTCCTTGCATTTTTAGTGACATGACTTCTGAGACATGCATGCCTTAGGTCAACAACTTGAGAAAAATCCTTCCACTCCCTTCTCATTCACTCCTATTTCTGATCAGTATACCTGTATTTTTCTAAAAGCCCAATACTTAGGCTCCAATTACATCTTTGCACTCACTAATTACAAACATCAGTACCCAGAACTTCGTTCCTTTTTTTTTTATGTTTCCATATTTTTAAAATTTCTACATTGTGTCAGCACCTACCATTGTCCTACGAAAGAGTTGCAAACAAGTATTGCACACTTTTTATAAAGAAAAATGAATTCTTAACAAAAAAACAAACTTATGAAAATAGTAAGCCTAGGTTTTGATTAGCAGTATACAGATGTCTTTTGTTTTTTAACAGAAAGGATCTTATTTTAGAATAGGTATGGTGTGATTCCATCAAATACTTGATATATATGATTATTTCAAGAAGTATAAGAACTGTTTTGTGTTATTGATAAGACCATAAATGATTGTGAAAGGTGAAACTATATCTGCAATACTGAGATTAACTCTCAGCAGTTGCATTAACTGAAACCTAATTTAAAGATCCAAAGTGATTATCCCAAATGTCAGGGATATCTGATTTAATTGTTGCAGATCTGATAAGATAAGTGATGATATTCAAATATTTGTTTAAATACACTTAGCAACTAACAGGCAGAAGCTATGAACATGACTGAGGACTACAGATTGCTTATGCAATTATAAATATCATTGTCATTAAATACAAGTTTACGACAGCCTATTATACACTACTTTTATTCTCCCAATGAATATGAGGATTTCTGAACTAGGATGTGAAATCCATGAAACTACAACCTGTGTAAGAAACTTTACCTACCTAAACGTTTACTGAGTAAACCACTATCATCAGTTGACTACAGCTGTACTTTAATTGGCTACATTAATGAAAACAGTTTAAAATGGGATGCTTTTCAACTGCATGAGGCAATAGACTGATGAACTCTGACTATGTCCATTCCACATCCATAGTTATACCCTCTTTAATTAAAACAGATTATCTTTAACCTAATGACAAAGTCAAATCCACTTATAACTAAATCATGTTTCTCAGACTTCATCAGAGGAACTATTATGTGAAAAATTGCAAATATCACAAGAATTTTTCCATGAATCCTTGATGTTTTTGAGAGTGATTCGAACCCATGGTTTCCTTGTAAAAATCTAAGCCTACTGTGTCCTGTCTGATATTGTCTCATATTTGCAAAATTTACTTTTGTATGCTACATGTTTCTGTTTGACATTTGTATAATACTTCTTCGTATAGACTATTTATTCTTCTCAAATTGTGGTTTTGGAGCTTGTATCCCTGTTCCTCTGCCGAAAAGGAGCAATATACTTCACTGATAGATCCCAATCACACATGCTAATAAATACATCTACTAAGTGAGCTGTATAATAATTATTTTGTTATTTAACTATTTGATTGATAGTTCTCACAACAGCTGTCTGCCATCAGCTATATCTCAGTACTCTTACTTGATCCTTCACTCCACTTTCCCTGACAGCTGTTTCACCTGTCCCTTTAGAGTGGACCCCAGTGGGGTAAATCATTAGTGCAAAATCTGAGTACATAAATGCATGCTGGTAAAAAAAAATATTCCAGTAAATTAAAAAAATCTTCAGATGAATCACATAATTAATAAGATCACTGGGAAAGACCTCAGTCTTCAGGTAGAAAGCCTTATGAATATGCTGTTTGGGTTACCACTCACAGTCAGGGGTAACTGAGAGCAGGGACCTATGTATCTGTATGCTTTTAGGATTTTGTGCTGTAGCCTTAACCTTCATTAAACGTACAGTGAAATGGCACCAGAGTACATATTCACACACCATTATACACAGTGAATAATGCTTGTTCACGCTTGTACACATGCAGTCATTCTGAAAAACTACATGGTATCCATTAGGGGATAATACAACAGGATTGACAAGCTGGAATTCATCTTTCCATGAGTATTCACCCAGATGACCTGCTGGCTAGCCAAATCTGGGTCACAGATTATACAGACAGATCCTCTGCTCTGCCTCTGTGTCATTGGGTTAATCTGGGCAGAATACTATTGTGGAATGAATGTTAGTAGACAGAATTAACTGCTAGGCATCTTAATAATGCAAGTATTCTAAAAGATGGGCAACAAGGCTATAAATTTGTAATATTAATTTAGGAACAGTGCAAAAAGGCATCCTTATAATTCTGTAGAGATTGGGATACTGACATTGATAATGTGCTATTAAATACATCTGTGGTAATATATGTAACATCTATTTTGCCCATACATTATTTCACCTTCTAGACATTTTCTAGATGCAAAGGACAAAGCTGTCCTATCCATTTACTAAAACTAGTCATCCTGGAGGATATGAGGTCACATATAATGATTACGTGTCATTTCTAATACTCTAACTTAAATGAGTAAATTTATTCTCAAAAAGGAACAGATTAGTTTTTGGTGGCAAGGACAAACTCACTATTTCTTTAAAGAACCTAAGGGCTAAATTCGTAGTGCAGTTTGGCACAGTGGATTAAGGCTGCAAGCTGATAATGAGCTTTAACCTGTAGTTCTGGGTTTGATTCTTTCAGTTTTGATTTGTCTGTTGCGTGACTCTGCACATGTAATTTAAATAATATACTGTGCTCAGTTGTCCCCTCAGTAGGGCTAGCTATTCCTAATGACGTTACCAGATTTACAAGTAAATAAACAAAGATGCATCCTTTTTGAAGTTATACTCTCAGCTTTTTTGATGCTAAACCTCTTGATGTTTGTGCAAACTTATTATGATCTGAACACAGTCTCAAACATTTATGTCTTCCTGATATGCTGACATAGAGCAACCCAAGATGATCCTCCAGGGTGTACCGAATAGACACATAAGGCAGAGAGGATAAGTATTCTTCCTACCTAACATACAGGGGCTTGTCTATAGCCTAATTATGATGGACTATTTCAGATGATTTTTTTTTTCATTTCTAACTATAAGTCTTCCTATGTCAGGAACATTTTGTCACCAAATCATATAATTCTCCTTGGCTGAACCTGTATGAAATGTATCTCACAAAAGCAGTTTGGTAAATGTCGTCTAATTGTTAATCGCTACTGAGCTTCAGTAAGCATCATCTTATTATGCACTCACTGATACAGATCTTACATCATACTGGGAAACATAAAACCTAAACACAAATATCAGTAATAGAAAATAAATGACTTATAATTTATGCACACCTAACATAATGGAAAAAGCTCCCCTTAGAGTCACAACTAGTCATCCATTAACTTCCTTCCAAAATAAGAAGCATGAGGACGAGAAAACAACATGAGTTTGCAGAAATTAAACATCTAAAAGGTTAGTGGTTCATAAACTTGACCATTAAACCTATGATCCCATGGTCTCTGCCCCCTTACAAAACACTGGCATTGTTTTGTTTGTCTTTCGGCTTTTCCCGGTTAGGGGTCGCCACAGTGGAACTCCAGTCCGCTAATGATTGGCAGTAGATTTTCACGAATGCTGAGGTGCCAGCTCGATGTTTAACCTTCAACGAAGGCACACCGATTTACGTATGTCTTTTGAATGCCCACCCAACTGCGGGGAGGACATGCAGACTCCACACAAGAAGGCACTCCCCGCACTCTAGCCGAGAATCGAACGGGAGAACCTCTTGCTGTGAGGCAACAACACTACCACTGCACCACCACTGATACCTGTCTATTAAATGAATAAACATATCTGTCCTACTTAAACTATTACAATATAGTAAAACACTGGCATTGTACTATATTGTAATAGCTTAAGTAGGACAAATTTGATCATTCATTTAATAGGCAGGAATAGCATTAATCTTCCAGCATTTCCTGAGAATATGCTCATCTTATAATGTCAATATTGTGTTGATAAAGACTCCAACAAGTAAATCACAGACTCTCTCAACATCTTAGACTGAGTTACCTAGCCCAGTGGGCTTATTTATATGTGCCCAAAACAATGGCTTAGATTCAGAAACTCATATCTCAAAGTACTAAACTGTTTTGGGGCACTGGTTTCTGCTTTGGACACTGATGATTTGTCACTGTGTTATGAAGGCTGTGGTCCATTGTGCTATACCAGTTTCATCTGCAAAGGCCACATGCAGGTTCAGCAGACCAGGAGCATGACTAATGTTAATTAGCCATGTGCTCTTCAATGGAAGTTTTTGCTTGAATCGGAATAGATTTGTAGAGCTATTTGAACACGTGTGCAGCATCTTCTGACAATGTATCCACATTCAGGCTTTTGGCAGGAACTGGACTGCTAGTCCCACAGGAGGTAGTACTGTGAAGCCGTCTTTGTGCACATTGAGAGTATGTCTGCGTTTGTGAGGGGGAGTGTGTGCTCAGTTGTGTGTGCATGTGTCTGTGTGTGTATGTGTGTGTGTGAGAGGAGTGTGTGTGTGTTTGTGTCTGTGTGTGTATGCACATATGTTTGTAGATGCCTATATAACTCTGTTGTATGGGCTGTAGAAGGAATCCTATGTGGTTACCTGTAATATCGCAGTAAGTGATTAATCAACCACTAATGAGCTGTTGCTTCATTTAGCTTTATCATGTCACTGAATTGCAGTATTATCACTGTCAAGCAGTTTTTAGGCACTCCACTTACATTGATTGCAATATGGTCTCTGAATCCTGGAGAATGTGGAGTGCACACACTGTAGTTATCCAGAATGTGAATGCCACATTTTATTTAAAAAATCATGTCCTTTCATACTTAATAGTAAAGTTCTGAGTGCAGGAATCATGTAACCAGCATATACATGAAATAGATGTTTATATAAACAGACACCATTATCCAGTTCCTGACAATCAAAAATGAACAGCTGTATAAAAGAAGTGAATCAGTCTTGCACTCTTTCTGTCTAAATAATAAAAGAACCTTCTGTCTTTTCTATAAATCAGTTATGCCTTTCAGTGCATTTTCAGTTTATGTTTTCTGAGCTATTAAAAAGTATGTTGCCAAATTAATACTTCTCCAGTCTTCTTCTTCATCTTTCGGCTTTTCCTGGTTAGGGGTCGCCACTGCAGATCACCTGTTCGCTCATGGTTGGCAGTGGAGTTTTACAGTGTTGAGTTGCCAGCCCACCACCCAACCTTCCACAGAAGGCACACACACACACACACACACACACACACACACACACACACACACACACACACACACACACACACGCACTCACACCTAGGGCCAATTTAGAGTGTCCAATCCACCTGCAGCATGTCTTTGGGACGTGGAAGGAAACCGGAGCACCCGGAGGAAACCCACGTGACCACAGGGAGGACATGCAGTCTCCACACAGAAGGCACACCAGCCGAGGATCGAACCAGAGAACCTCTTGCTGTGAGGTGACAATGCTAACCACTGCAACACCGTGGCCGCCTTCTCCATTAAAAACACAAAATTACAATGGTAAGCGCTTTCATTCTTAACATAAAACTTCATCCTCTGATGAAGTTCTATGTTAAGAATGAAAGCACTTACTGTTCCAATTTTATATGTGCGTGTATATGTATATATATATATATATATATATATATATATATATATACATATTTAAAGATATAGATAGATCCAGGATTTAATAAATTCTGTGTAGGCTCAGTGTAGAGCCTACACTGAATTTATCCAGGTACATGGCATATTAATGATGGCGCACTGCTGAGGGACAGCATAGGAACAGGGATATTGAATCAGTGTAGGGAGATGTGGTTACCTGTGGTTGTGGTTGCCTGGTCAAATGTTATATTTGGGGTGCAGCTCCCTGTAATGTACCCCACTACCGTAGATATGATGTGAATTGTGTTAAATGTGTAATACATAACTTATATGGTTTTATTTATTATTTTTTTTTAATTATTTTTTTGCATGTTTGCACAAAGCAGCATGGAGTGAAGCAATGCCAAGCCATGCTTATATATAGACAGCTGACACCTGCTACATATGTAAAAATAGAAACCAGATATTATCAATTATCATAATTATTTTATTTTTCCATTGTAATTTATTTTTGTAATTGCCATTTGCTCTGGGAGAGGTGGAGCGCTGCAGAGCCGAGCACCAATTACACATACATAGCTGACACCTGCCAAACATCTAAAAATAGAAACCAAATGTAATTATTTATTTATAGGTTTGTTTACATGTGTTTGCATGGTGCGGCGCAGTGCTCAGCAGCGCTAACAGGTAGCTTAGTGGTATATGTGAGGGTATACTAGTTTTCATAATATCCAAGTACTAAATGGTTAGAGTAATGGCCTTATGTGTAGTAGGTCCTGGATTAGAGTCCATAGCAGGCAGAACATGTTTGTAATTTAATGCACAATTTTTGTTTAATTTAATAACAAAATTTTGAAATAAGGCACTGCTGCACTCTGCTAAGCTTTGCTCAACCATGGTAAGCACTACATAAACATGCTTATGGCTACCAATGTTTGTGCAGTGCTAAGTTTCACTAAAAGCACAGTTGTGTGAGTTCTCACACTGCTTAGCTCTGCTTAGCAGGTTTCATGCTGTTAAGCAAAGTAGCACATTTTTGAATGTTGCTCATTGACGTGTAAGGGTGGGAAAACAGCCTATATTAAGAGCAATAGGCGGGAATTCTGTACCATTCATTGGAGTTCAGTCAGTTATTGATATGGCAGGTGTTGCTGGTGAAGGTGTGCAGTTTTAGGAGCAGAAGTCGGGTATTCAGGAGTCCAGGGTCATGGTTGGGCTCCTGGTAAAAAAACATGAACCTAAGCTGCTGCAGGGTTGTTTCCAGGACTCGGAGTGTAAGGCAGAGGCCTGGGACCATTTGGCCAGGGAACTCACCAGTGTTACTGGTATCCTCCACACAGTTGAGCAGTGTCGTCACCATTATGATGACCTGAAGAGGAGAAAGAGGGGAACCTTGGACACCTGGGTCCAAGAAGCTAGAGCAGGAAATGCCCCACAAATAAGTAAATGTTTCCTCTGTTTTGCCAATATGCAAGCTGAATGTCTGGATAACTATGGTTCTTTCCTACACCCTTCCTACACATTCCTACCTGCCTTCCATTATGTTTTTCCCCCTGCTCACACCCCATTTCACCACTTTCCTATCTCCAAATGTTTCTTTTTTTATATATTTTTAGTGCAATGTTCTGTGGAGCGCCGCTGCACGCAGCTTCACTAAGCTCAGCTAAATAGGGTTATATTGATTATATGTGTCCTAAAAAGTCTATTACACATCTGTCCCATGTTTTGATCCTGAGACCATCTCACCTGCAGGACAGTGCATTAATCTGCCATGTAATGTAACACTTACTAAAAATAGGTGCTTTAAAAAAACATAATTGCTAGTTAAAGTCCAGTCATTAAGCCCATTTCAGCATAGCTGTGCAGCGCTGCACACAATCTTGAATAAAACTTAATGGAAATCATGGAAGTGCTCCTGGGACTCTGGTGCAATAGTACACAACTACAAAGCCAAAGACATAATAATGGATGTAAGTGAGGCCTCTGATAGCCGGCACATATTCCCTTTTATCAGCAACATGTAGAAATACACCTGCTAAGGCATTAATGGCAAAATACATGTGCAACTGGGACCCTGGTGCAGCAATACATCCATATAAAGCCTTGCACATACTGGTGGATATAGAACATGATCATCATAGCCTGTAGGTGCGCACATATGTCTTTCAAATACACCTGCTGCAGCAGTGACTCAGTAGATCAGTCTGTTAAATGCCTCATAAACAGTACATTTTTGCCAAACACAGTCCTGGGTTAAAATCCAGTGGTGTCTAGCAATGAATTTTCAGTATTGTGAAGCCACCAATTAATGACAGAGTCATGCACTCTTTATCCACACAATGCATATCAAATCAATTGACTGCTTTTAACTGATGGAAGTCACAGGCCTGCAGGTAGGAACACACTTCACGTATCCCTATAGCAAATGTATATGTGCATAAATTGTCACGTCATGCAGTAATATGCATTCACAGACAATGTCAACTCAGGTACTGCAAATGAGGGCCACTAATATCAGAGTGAACCACACAATCCTGTCAGAGTCACAGTGCAGGTTACCACAGCTGAACAATGAACATACACATTTGAAGTCCCTGCTTGCAAAGAGGACTGCCCTCATACATGCTGCAAATTACTACCAGACTGTAATACATGGCCTGGCAGATGACCAAATGGTGGACATATTCACACACACACACACACACACATACACACATATATGTATATATATATATATATATATATATATATATATATATATATATATATATATAGCAAACATGTTGCCTAGTACTTCGTTACTGACATCGTTACCCCATCTTGCATAAGAACACACCAAGCATGTTGCTTAGTACTCTGTTATTGGTACCATTGCCTAACATACTTACCATAAACACATGCCTTATTGGAGTATAGAGGGTACTCTCACACTGGGCCCTGTTCTTCAACAAGACTGACACAGCTCACACAGTTACTCCTACAGCTTGTTGCCCTCCAAAGTCTTCACACTCTCTGCCTATGTCTATTACAGTATATATAAAAAGAGTACACACCCCTGTTAAAATGCCAGGTTTTTTTGATATAAAAAATAAGACGGCAATAAAACATTTCAAAACTTTTCCCACCTTTAATATGACCCATAACCTGTGCAATTCAATTAAAAAACAAACAAATCTGTTAGGGGAAAAATACATGTTGGTGTGAATGACCTGAGACGTACCTCCCGGGACTACATGAAAAGAGACATGGAAGAGCTCTCTGATCATGTAGCCCAGGCAGGTATGACCCTGACCCTGAGTAGCATCCTACGCTCACCAAGAATGATGCCATAGTATAAAGAAAAAATTATCAACTTCAACAATTGGCTAAGTTTCTGGTATCATTCAAAGGGGATCCAGTATCTGTCTGCCTGGGATTACATGCTCGACAAGCCACGGTGCTTCACAAGAGATGGCTTGCACCTGTCACCCTTAGGATTTTGAATACTGGAAAAGACTCTTGCCGCCACCATAGTGCCTTTTTTAGGCAAGGCTCAAAAGACAAACCCACCACCATAAATAGTACAAGTAACCAAAAACTGAGGGTAATGCTACTCAACGCCTGAAGTCTAAACCTCAAAATGCACGCACTCGAGGCATTCCTCAGTATGGAGAGCATCAATATTTGTGCAGTAACAGAAACCTGGTTTAAGGCTCCAGAGAGCACCCCAGAACTACCAGGCTATAACTCATAGCATACCTTTTGGCCACAGAACCCGGACTGAAACTCAAAAGGCGGGGGTGTATCCATATTCATCAAGGATACTCACACCTCCAGGTTAGTGGCGCAGCACGATGCATCAGAGATCATCCAAGTGCAACTAACAATGGGCAAAACTACAATCCAAATTGTAGCTTGCTACAGATCACCCACCATGACCCAGGACCCCTATTCCACATTTCTGGAGACACTGGGAAATATGAAGGTCCTACCAAACACCCTAATACTGGGTGATTTCAACTACCCAAACATTAACTGGGAGAACTGCTCAAGTACTAACTCCCTTGCCCAACGCTTCCTAGAATTTATAAACTCGAACGCCCTGGATCAACTGGTCAACACCCCCACCAAAGAGAACAACATATTGGACCTGGTCATCACCAACATGGCCGACCGGTGTACACACCTGACGTCAACCCCTCGCTGGTTAGATCAGACCATAGACTAATCACTCTGGATATTCACATTCCGCCCCCAACCCCAATCAAGGAAACCACCATGAAAAACTTTTCAGAAGCAAACTTCATGTTACTTAAGACCTACAAAGGCACTCTATGATCATCTGCAGGAATGCATGGATAGTGCTATCTCAAGTAAAACCAAGACTCACTCCTCCAAGAAAAAGAAACCAGTCTGGTGGACCCCTGCTATAAACAGCCTCTACAATAGAAGGAGAAAACTAGTACAGATAAGAGCAAAATCCATAGAAGGAAAGACATCCCTGATCAGTATCAGCAAGAAACTACAATCCCTCCTTAAATCATCCAAGGCTAGCTTCGAAAGAAAAATTGCCAAGGACTCCAAAGATAACCACAAAGCATTATTTAGTTATGTCAAGAACCTAAGTGGAAACTCTCAGATCTGCTCTTGAGTTGGTGCAGAATTGCACAAATTATACTGAACCGACTGATATTACCAACATTTTGGCAGACAGGTTCAGTGCAAACTTCACACCTCTCACCCCCTAAAGGGCCCATAACCATACCAGAAGAATGTAAGGCCCCAGCAATCACAGACACACAGGTTAAAACAGCCCTATCCAAATCCAAAAACACAGCCTTAATGGGACCGTTCGGTGTCCCAGGCTGTGTCTTACAAGAGCTCCAAAATGAACTAACCCCTCACCTAAACACACTGTTCAAACTCAGCCTCTCTACAGGCTACATATCCAAAGAGTGGCGCACAGCAACAGTTATCCCACTCCACAAAGGTGGCATCACAATAGACCCCTGGAACTATTGCCACATAAGCCTGACTAGCCTGGGCTGCAAGGCTATGGAGCGCATCATCATGGAACTCATTAACAGAGACATTGGAACCTCCAAACTTTGGACCCCACCCAGTTTGGCTTTGTTAAGGGCAGATTATGCCTCCTAAACCTGGTGGACTTCTTTGAGACAGTTACCAAGGCATTAGATGAGGGTAAGGAGGTCCACACAGCCTACCTAGACCTCGCAAAGGCTTTCAACACCATTCCCCATTCTGGTTTTATAGACAAACTCACCAACCTGAACATTAACCCCTATGTCACGAGATGAGTTGCAAATTGGCTCATGGACAGAACCCACACGGTGAGAGTTGCAGACTCTAGGTCTGACTCTAAACCGGTTACAAGTGGTGTCCCCCAGGGCTCAGTCCTAGGACCCCTCCTGTTCGGTATATACTTCTCAGAGGTACAGGCAAGCACAGGAGGACTTTGGCTGGCAAAGTTCACAGACATCTGCAAACTAGGGGCCATAATTGATTCTCCAGCTGATAAAGACACCCTCCAGAAGGGTCTCACTGAGACGTATACCTGGTGTCAAAATCATGGCCTCAAGCTGAATGTCAAAAAGTGCATAGTCATCACCTTTGGGAAAAACAAAGTACCCACGAACTACCACATAGGTGGTAGTCCCCTAAATGCAGACAAAGTAATAAGGGATCTGGGGACCCAAGTAGATAGCAATCTCTCCTTTGATAATCATATTGCCAAGGTGGTTAGAAAATCCTTCTACGTGGCCCACCTAATCTAAAAAGGGTTCTCATCCAGAACAAAGGAGGTTATTGTGCCTCTCTACTCATCACTTATTAGACCCATTATAGAATACAATGCCCCATTTGGGATGTACCTTACAAGACATTTGCAACAGCTCGAAAGACCATAAAAGTACCTCACCAAGAGGATTACTGGCCTCAAACAGATGACCTATGCAGCCCGACTAAAGAAACTCCAGCTGTACTTGGTTGCATACCGCTTACTCAGAGGTGATCTCTGCTTGACATACGAGGCCATATCCAACCCAGAATTGATGGATATGCTCCACCTAAAAAAAACAAATCCCTGAGAGCCACACGCTCTAGGGATATAAACCTTACTACAACGATAAATAGGATGTGCTGGAGGGATAGATTCCTGACCCAGAGACTCCCCATGCTTTTGAACAAGATTCCAATATACATCAGGCAGAGCCCCTCACTAGCACTCTTCAAGAGAAACCTTGACGTGTGGATGGGAAACAGAAAATTTACCCCAGGGATCACTGCAGTGGCTCTGCTGGACAGAGGCACAGGGAACTAATGGCTGCTGGTCAGAGGCACAGGGAACTAATTTAAGGGGGTGGTGAAAGCCAACATACTCTGGCTAGGCTTATAAATGCCCTTGGGCAGATAGCCTAGTACTTACCTATGAACCTATGAACCTATGAAAAAAAAAATGTGCAATAAGCTGGTTGCATAAGTGGGCACACCCTTAAACTAATACTTTGTTGAAGCACTTTTTGATTTAATTACAACATTCAGTCTTCTTGGGTACATACCTACCATCAATTAAAGAGACTCTAATTAAATTAACCCCAAATAACATTCAGCTGTCCCAGTAGGGTTTTCCTAACATTCACTCAGTTGCCTGCTACAGCAAAAGCCATGGTTCACATAGAGCTTACAAAGCATCAAAGGGATCTCATTGTTGAAAGGTGTCAGTCAGGAGAAGGGTACAAAAACATGTCCACAACCATGGAACACAATGGAGACAGTCATCAAAAAGTGGAGGAAATTTGGGGCAACAGTGATGTTGCAAAGAACTGGACGTCCCTCCAAACAGGACAAAAACTGGTCAGGGAGGCTGCCAGGAGACATACAGCAACACTGAAGGAGTTGTAGAAATTTCTGGCAAGTACTGGTTGTGTGCTACATGCGACAACAATCTCCCGTATTCTTCATATGTCTAGGTTATGGGGTAGGGTTGGAAGATGGAAGCCTTTTCTCACACAGGAAAACATCCAGGCCTGGCTAAAAGTTGCAGAACAATAAATCAAGTCTCCTAAAAGCATGTGGGAAAATGTATTATGGTCTAATGAAACCAAGGTTGGACTTTTTGGCCACAATTCCAAAAGGTACATTTGGCGCAAAAACAACACTTTGCATCACCAAAAGAATACCATCCACATGGCGAATCATGGTGGTGACAGTGTCATGCTTTGGGGTTGTTTTTCATAAGCTGGAACTGGGGCTTTAGTGAAGGTGGAGGGAATTATGAACATTTCCAAATACCAGTCACTTTTGTCCCAAAACCTTCAGTCTTCTGCTAAAAAGATGAAGATGAAGAGGAATTTCACCTTTCCACATGACAATGACCCCAAGCATACATCCAAATCAACAAAAGAATGGCTTCATCAGAAGACAATTGAAGTTTTGAAATGGCCCAGCCAGAGCCCAGACCTAAATCCAATAGAAAATCTGTGGGGTGACCCAAAGAAAACTGTGCACAAGAAATGCCCTCGCAATCTGACAGATTTGGAAGGCTTTTGCAATGAAGAGTGGGCAAATATTGCCAAGTCAAGATGTGCCATGCTGATAGACTCCTACCCAAGAAGACTGAATTCTGTAATTAAATCAAAAGGTGCTTCAACAAAGTATTAGTTTAAGGGTGTGCACACTTATGCAACCAGCTTATCGTATGTATTTTAATTGTTATATTTTACCCCTAACAGATTTGTTTGTTTGCTTTTCAATTGAATTGTACAGGTTATAGGTCACACTAAAGGTGGGAAACATTTTGAAATGATTTATTGTTGTCTCATTTTATATATCACAAAAAACAGGCATTTTAACAGTGGTGTGTACACTTTTTATATCCACTGTACCTGCGGCAGTAGCTGCAGCCTGTAGCACACCCATCTCTATGTAAAGGTGTCTGCTGCAGACCTACCCTCTGCGATGATGTAGTCTCCTCACCCAAGTAATGTCCAGAACAACATATGAGAAATGGACCCTTATCTACATGAAGGCCTTATATATTCTACAGTGGTTAAATATCATTGGCTGATGATAGTATAAATCAGCTGTTTTGGCTGCAATTAGCATTTCAGAACCACAGATTGATTTAGAGGTAATCACCTGCTGCTGGGAAGCATGTTTAAAAGGCAAGCAGCTGGCTATGAGGAACCATTCTGTATGAGACCTTCCTCACACAGAGCACACCGTTGTGACAACTATACTATCACCACATATCAACAGAGGAGTGCAGCACTCCATCAGGTATGTAAATGTTTTTGTGTACAACAGGTTGCAGATGGGTGAATAGACTTACAGAGAATGGTGATTACAGCGTTAAGCCTGTCTTAGACCTTTGATAATGACATGTCAAAGACCTCCTTCTGTCTTACACCTACACAGGACGAACAAAACATCAAGGGTGCATTGTCTTTTGTCATTGTGGCACACTGGTCTCATTGGACTGTCCCTTTATAGTGGTTGTAATAGCACACTGCTGCTATTCATGTGGCATTGTTCATATGAAATATTATCAAGGGTTTGCCCATAGGGGACTCACCACAGTAGACCTGAGTATTGGGTGTATGACAATACAGCATTAGCTGCCATGGCACATATGGGAATACCTGACTATTGCTTGTATCTCAGTTGTATCTACACACTTTGTTTGTTTGATCACTGTGGAGTATGACATGTGTGAGCAAGCAGTGGTTAGTGCCAGCCATTTTGGACTTGCTGTATCTGTACATAGTGTAAGTCCACATATGTGATCCTGTAATGTGTTCCCCTTTTGTTGTCTTTCAGGAATTATAAACAGTAGATGCCATCACCCTTCTCGGATGGGGAGTATGAAATTATACTGCAAGCACTAAGGCAACATCATCACACCCTACTATCCAGGGGGAGACAAAGCAGGGAACAGCAGGCTGCACTGTGGGCAGACCTAGTCCATGATGTGAATGGCATGGGCCAGCAGGACAGGACATATGAGCAGGTTCGACACTGGGCAACAAACATGATAAATGCTGCACGATGAAGAGCAGCAGATGATGTAGCCAAGGATCGTGCTGTCTCCAGTGGTGGGCCTGCAGCAGAACAACCACTCTTGGCCACTGAGGAATTCCTGGTGCACCTAGGCACACACAACAGCTCCCAAGCATACATCACACCCATACATCATGGAGGTGGGTGGCACAGTTTCCACAGGTGAGGAGCGTGCAGGTAAGCTTACTGTAGTCAGCATTATAATACTGTAACAGTCAGTTTGTCAGGTTGTAGATACTTTTATGTGGGTGTCAGGTCTTTTTTCTTTGGTGGGGGGTTAACCTCAGTTATACACTCATACTCAGATTGTGACCAGTACAACAAGTAATACAATAGCTACTGTACAGTAAATGTGAGCTATCTGGAAGTATTGCCTTGTTAAGCTGCAACATGCGGTGGTACTGACATTACCCCACCCTCAACTTTTCACAGGTCTGTCAGGTATTGCCCAAGGTTGTGGGCCTGCTCCTGGTAAGCATGACACTTGAACAATTATATTCTGGTACAGTTAAGTGCCAGAATAATGCCCTGTGTAAACATAACTATGTGTTTAAACAGTGTAGGATGTTTTTAAATTGCAGTCTGGAACAGGTACCTAAGGTTTCTAGAAGAGGTAGTCACAGGAGTGTAGTTCAAAAAACAGATACACTTTGGCAGTTACAGTTAAGAGCAGATAAGGCGCCTGGTTTAAATGAGGCAAGGAATCTAAAATGTCTTTTAAAGTACAACAGGATGAAGGTAAATACATTAGGCAGTGAAATTTGTATTTCCATATATTTGTTAAGTGAATGGTTCTGGGTTTTTATGTGTTGTTTTTTCAAGTATAGTGTCATACTGATTAATTAAAAGCTAAATATTACTGGTAATGTTTTACTTGATTTCCTTCAAGTGATTGTTGTAAAGGTCCTGAGATGAATTTGTATTTTGTTCTGAGGAAGTGTTTTGTGGACAAAAGTGGAGAAGAAAGTTGTTTGACTGCTAATCCAGTTGTGGGTCTTCATTGTTATGAGTCTTGGAAGCTTTTTGTACACAAGAGTGCAGGTATTAATGTACTGCTTTTCTTTCTTATTGCAGGTGACTGTGGGTGTTGATGTCTGTCCCCTACAGAACCTGATGTCAGTGTCTCTTCAGACTCTAATGATGATGGTGGCCACTGAGAGGCATGGGTGGGGGTGTCAGGGGCTGAACCTGTCCCAGAGGAAGACATCCCTCTTCTGCCCCAATTGTCACTGCACATAGTCTGTATGCCCACACATACCCCATCCCTGGAGGCCGCAGATAATGGACAGTCAGAGGGTGGGAACATTGAACAGGAAAGTGTGGCAACTATGGCTCCAGTGAGTGTAGACACTGGCCATAGCCAGAGAGCTGGTGAGGTCCCACATAGGCAGATTGACAGGGGTGCTGGTAGGAGGTTTGCTGTCTGTCCACCACCTGTTACAGTTGTCACATCATGAGTCACACAGCACTTGTTTTGGGCTATCATGGAGGCACAGGCATGTTCTGAATGGAACACCAAACATTTGCTTAAGGTTATGGATGCAGCAACGTTTGACATCCGTGACTGCCTCCACTGCATTGGGGACACCTGGATCAGTTCATTGATGCAGTAGACAGACAGTAGTCTGAGAAAGTGTCTGTCTTGGACCACACATTGCCTGTGCTGAAACGTGTGGCTGGAGTTGAGTATTGGACCTGTGGACATAGATCAACAACCCCATCTGCTGAGAGTCCATGTGGCCGTGCACATTCACACTCCCATTGTGGCAGTACATCCAGTGCTACAGAGGAGAGTGTGCTGTTTACACCACAATGTGTCAAGCAATGGGCTCATGGCTCTGGGAGGTCCTGTGGGGGACATGGTCCCAGCAGACAGCAGTCATCGTCAGGTACTCGCACCACTTCTAACCTTGGGCATGGAGGTGCCAGTGCAACTCCTGGTGGAGCCAGTTCCCATATTCAGGGCTGGAGACGGTGAACTGTCAACTTTACCATGTATAGTCCAAAGCTGTACAACATACACACATGTAGGGCTAGCTCTGAGCTTGACTGTGTATGCACACTCACTTACACACCACTGTTCAATGCAGGTAACCTAGAGACACACACGGCACCTCTCCAAGGTCCATCTTACATGCTCCCCTCCTGACTCACACACATGCTGTCTACTGTTTGAGCCATCCTAGGCCTCCTTCACCCCCCTACAACACCCTGTGCAAGAGATGATACCTGTGCTACATCCCTGTCATCCTCACCATAGATGCAGGGAAATGAAGCTATGTGTCTGATGCACAGGGTGACTATATTAGTTAACATGTACTTGTGTAATTCAGTGTTGTTTCACCATGCCACTTGTAGTGGTTACCAACAAATACTTTATGCAGGCATTTGTCATGGGTATACTACATGCATTTGTGTACCTTATGTTGCATGATATTGTATTGGCTGTATAGCATAGTAGATGAATGACTCACTGTAAGGACATTAACCTAGTATGTGACGTCCATACTACATGCTTGTGGGAGAGATTTGTCTAGCAGACTGAAACACACCCTTGAAATAGAATCCTGCCTAATGGCACACAGAGCACCTCAGTGGACCTCAGCACATGCCCTCTCTCTGATTGGCTGGGTGGCCATCATCTCAACACAGGGCATCTGCCTGTGTCCCTCTTGGATTGGGGCAATATGTGCTGATCCTGCAACTATGGGTAAGATGATGTCTATGATTATGAGGGCTGTATGGCCATTATTCAAGTTCAGTTTAAACATCCTATGGTTCCATCACATGGTTTGCAATACTCTAACAGGCTCACACACAAAACATAGCTACGTTGGGGCGAGCACCACTTCCAATTACTGCATACAAGACATGCCAATGCACACACATATTGCAAGTTGGCTGGATGTAGATTTGAACACTTATCTATGTAATGGTACACACTACAGATCACAATACGTGTTGCATCCAGCAGACCTCATGTCTGCTACTACTACCAATTTAGGACATATTATGCTTGATGACATAAGCAAGCCTTGTTGTGGTCAGTCCTTTGGGGGGACCACATCACCCACTACAAATAAAACACTGCAAAACCCTACCTATATCTAGGTTCCTAAGGTTATGCCATATGGATATACATATATACACATGCACCAAGTGGGCTGGAGTGAGATTAGAACCCCTTCCTATCTAGTCTTATACACTGTAAATCACAGCACTTATCGAATACACCATGGCTTACATCTGATGCTACACTCTCAGCTAGTAGTCTAAAGGTGGCTGACATCATCAGGCCTTGTAGAAGAGGGCACTTTGGAAGCCAGCAGCAAGTTACAGACCCAAAAAGTACATAACCATTGCAGATGGATAGCCCATGAGGGCATGTCTGTTATTTTGCAGGGGAATACACACGCACGCATGCACACACGCACACACACACACACACACACACACACACACACACACACACACACACACACACACACACACACGTGGGTTAGAGTGAGAGTAGAACTCCTACCTATCTAGTCTTATACACTACAGATCACAGTACGTATCGTATGCTCCACAGATTAAGTCTGTTGTATATGTGATTGCAGCCACAGTACTTGTGCATTACACAAACTAGGCTTGTGTTGAACAGCATCTGTGGCCTGCTGAGTGATATTGCTTTGTGCTGTTTTCTGCATCTAGTATCCTAGCAGTGAGATAACTGTTTTTATCCTAGCTATGTGTGTACAGTTACCAGTATGGCCATATGTGGCTGCTTGCAGTTACACATGAGAACCTGTGGGCAGGGACAATGTGCCCCGTCCATACGTGTACTGACAACATTATACATTACACCACCTGCTCACTTGTGTCTGTCTATGTGGTGACATCCAGCAGACACAGGGGTCTGTAGGTAAGTGGATTATGTACTGTTGTGCCCTTAGTTTGGATCCTTTGAGCAGCAGTATTGCTGTATGGTAGTGCAGATCTACTCACTATTATTAGGGTATGTCAGACAATACAGACATCCGCACACATATTTCTGTATATAACAGGGACATATATATATAAATGTAGCTGCATGTGTATGCTATGTATATGTATTATGTAGACATATGGGGGAGTGTATGCATCATTTTAATATATATAACTATATATATCGGTATATATCTAATTGACATATGGATATGTATACGTATATGTCTGTATGTATAGACATTTATATATAACAGGTCATTTTGATGAAGGGGCAACACAATTTTGCTCATTTTAACAAGTGTCTGGGCATGCCCATTGGGACTGTCAATACTTATAAAGTGACTCTAGGCCACAAATACCTGTACTCCTGTCTGTGATTTTGTATGTTACAGACATTAACATCCGCCCCTGTTTCTGCAGTACTGCACTTCAATCAAAATGTCCACAGCATTTCCCAGCTGTGTGCTGTACTTAATATGTGACTGGGGTTGGTAATGTTACACCACCAACAGACTGACAGTCATCATAACTTTCAACTGTTCTGATTTTCACAGAATGTCCAGAGTTTTGTCTCATATGTCTGGTCTGTTCCTGATACATTTGTGGTCTTCTGGTGAATTATTGAATATTGATGTCACTATATTATACTAACTACAGACAAACATTTGTGTTTCAGACTTTATATCCTTCAGAAAATATGTAATAATGCAACACCTGTAATTCCAGCAACTTTCTTGGTTTATGGGAACAATATTTAAAATCAGCTCCTATGTTTGGGCCTTTGTCCCTCCAATCTTTTTGGCTTTGTCCAAATTTCAGAGGTATGACAGTCTGTGAAAAAAACAACATAGTACTACGTCATATGCAAAATATGTGATTAATTCCAAATTAGAACCATCATCACCATTACCCATGCTAGTTTCCTAGTCCATTGAACCACACAGGTTGCCAGACAGAGAGGAGTCATTCATCACACAATAAACAGCATATATGTGTACACTGTTATCCTGTATGAAGAGAGACATCCAACGTGTGAGGAATATCTATGTTTCAGCCCTGAGATTGCTTGGTCCACTGATATACCATAGCTGATTTTCTGTTAAAGCAGTTATATGGGTGCATTGCTGTGTTGGGGTGGGGGAACAACAGCACATGTTCAACTTGGATAGACAGTTGTCCACACATCATGTGTGGTCACTGTTTAACATCTCCCTTGCCTGATGTCATGAATATTTCAACAGTGAGGCCTAGTGAATATTAAGGAATACACACCACTGGACTGGGTATCTGTAGCCCCATGTGGATGTTATATCTGTCCAAATAGCTCACTATATTTCCTTGCATAACAGCAGCAGATCCATACATATGATACTATATAGGATCTATCATGCACTATCGCAAAAAACTAAAAATTTCAGCACAGGTGGAAAACTTGGAAGATACACAGATAAATATAAAGGAAAAGTACAAAATAAGCAATTTATTGCTGACCCAAAAAAGTTTTATAAAGAATTGGGAAACAAGGTAAAAGGAATTGAAAGACCACCAAAAAAGAGTAGATACATTTTAGAGAAGTATCTATGAAGAATTTAAACCAAGAGATGAAAGGTTAATATTGGCAGCCCAAGATAGTAGGCTACATACATGTTGGCTTATAAAGTTCATTGAACATGTGGGAGAAACCGACAAATGTAGGTTTTGTAAAACCAAATTGGAAACAGTCGCACACCTTGTTGCTGGTTGTGACATACTAATATCAGAAGGCCTGTATACTGAAAGGCATAATAATGTGTCAAGAGTGTTGTGCTGGGGATTGTGCAAACATTATGGTATTGAAGTGGCTGAAAAACACTAGAAACATGATTCGCAAAGCATCATAGAAAATGCTGAAGTTTATATCACATGGGATCATCCATTGCCAACAGTTCAAAAGATAGATGCTAGAAATCCGGATATAGTGGTCCAAGAAAGAAGACAAAAGTAGCATTGATCATTAAAATCACTACACCTAGTCACTACAGTATCTTGTGTACAGAGAGACACAAAGTCACAAAGTCATAAAATATCAGGATCTGCAGGCAGAAATGAGAGCAATGTGGAAGAGATACCAAGACAGTTCCAATAGTAGTAGGAACAATAGGTCTTATACCAAAGAATCTACAATCATATTTAGATATGTTACCAATCCATGTAACCCCATACGAATTGCAGAAGGAGTCATTACTGGGCATATTGTGGGTGCTGCAAAGAGCACTTTTGGCTGACATCAAAGATTGAAAGAATACTAATTTCATGAACTTTAATGGTATTTTGACTTAGGAATGGGATCCATTCCCATCATAGTATTAGAAACCCAAAAGATTTGGAGAAATAAAAAATACTATATTATAATAATCCTTACAATTAGTGTGTAGGTTAGAGGCTTACCTTGTGAACACAGCAGTTGAGAGACCTGTAGTTCAAGGCTGACTCTGTGTGATGCAAGCAGTCTACAGCCAATACATGGATAGGTACAGGTTGTGTGGGTTGCCTGGCATCAGCTATTTTAATATATGTATGAGACAGTAGGAGTAAGGTGTCAGTCCTTGGGGCCCTAGGTTGTCAGTGAATATGCTATGCATTGTCTCTTAGCCAATGCCAGGGTGTACTGGGCACACCTATGTCTGCCTATAGGGACATCATTGGGGGTTCCTCCTCTGCATCCTCCTGGGAGTGTGGCTGTGGTGACCTAGGCACTAGTGGTGGGCTGTGTATCCCTTCTCTTTGCTGATCCTGCAGCAGCTGTTTCCGCAGGATCATACTGTGTAGCATAGTACATACTGTAAACATATGTGCACATGTGGCTGGAGAGTACCGCAGGGCTCCACCAGATATATTGAGGCAATGAAACCAGCAGCCCAAACACATGCTCTATGATGTTCCTAGTTTGGGCATGTGCCTCATTATGGTGTTCTTTTGTGGGTGTGCATTTCTGATGGGTGTCATCATCAATGGTTCCAGTGCGTAGCCAGCATACCCCAGTAAATGGCCGTGTGGGATGATCACCCCTAGCAAACATCTGGTACAGCTGTGATGTGAGCCATATATTGGAGTCATGATAACTGGCAGGGCTGCCAGCCCACACATTCATGATAATGCCCTGGGCATTGCACATGGCCTGATAGTTGATGGAGTGGTACCCCTTGCAGTTGACATAGATTCTACCCTCCTCACTGGTTGGTGCCTTGATGTGTACATGAGTGTAATCTATGGCATCCAGTACCTCAGGGTAGTGTGCTACATGGTAGAAGTGCTGCATATTGCTGGCAATCACCTCAGGGGTGAGGGGAAAATAAATGTGCTTACTGGCATGTGGTAGCATGGCAACAGGAACTGGTGGAGTACCCTGGATGCAGATGCCTGTGAGACCCCCATAGCAACACAAAACATACACCTACATTCACAGAGGCTCTCAATAAAAATCTCTGCAAGCAACAGAGACCTCCAAAGCAGAAACGCATGCAACCTCCATCCCCCCAACACAAACCAAATGACACATAGCCCACAAACTTAGTGTGCCACTCAACCATAGCCCATAAGGCATAACAACATACCCAACACTCTAGTCATAGGTGACTCTATAGTCAGGCACACTGATGGTCCACTCACCAGGCTAAACAAGGAGAAAGTTACTGTCAGCTGCCTGTAGGGTGCCAGGATCCACCACATAATGCATGCACTCAGGTCACTCCACAACAAGTACAAATATGACTCTGTCATTATCCATGTTGGTGTGCATGACCTGAGACATACCTCCCTGGACTACATGAAAAGAGACATGGAGGAGCTCTCCGATCTTGTAGCCCAGGTAGGTATGACCCTAGCCCTGAGTAGCATCCTGCCATCACCCAGAATGATACCACAGTACAAGGACAAAATGATTGACGTCAACAATTGTCTAAGCTTCTGGTGTCATTCTAAAGGGATCCAGTATCTGTCTGCCTATGATGACATGATCAACAGACTAAGATGCTTTGCCAGAGAAGGCCTGCACCTGTCGCTCTTGTGATTCCGGATACTGGCTAATGCTCTTGCCACCCCTATAGTCCCTTTTTTAGGCAAGGTTCAAATGACAAATTCACCACCATAACAGGTACAAGCAAGCAAAATCTGAGGGTAATGCTACTCAATGCTAGAAGTCTAAACCTCAAAATGCATTCACTCAAGGCACTCCTTAAAATGGAAAACATCAACATCTGTGCAGAGACAGAGACCTGGTTCAAGGCTCCAGAGAGCACCCCTGCATTATCAGGCTATAATTCATACCACACCTTTTGGTCACCAAACGTGGACCGAAACACTAAAGGTGGAGGCATGCCCATATTCATTAAGGATATCCACACCTCCAGGCTAGTTGCTCAGCATAATGCATCTGAGATTATCCAAGTGCAACTAACTCTGGGCAAGACTGCAATCCAAATTCTAACTTGCTACAGATCCCCCACCATGCCCCAGGATTCCCACTCCTCATTTCTTGATACACTGAAAAATAATAGGGTACAACCCAACACCCTAATAATGGGCGATTTCAACTACCTCACCATTAACTGAGAAAACTACTCACATACCAACCCTTTTGCTCAATGTTTTCTGGAATTCATAAATTCCAGTGTCTTGGATCAACTTATCCACACCCCCACCAGGGGCAGCAATATCCTAGACCTGGTCATTACTAACATGGGCAACCAGTATTCCACACCAGAGGTCAATTCCTCGTTGGGCAGTTCCAACCACAAGCTAATCAACCTAGACATCCACATCCTGCCCACACCTCCCATTAGGGAAACCACTGTAAAAAATGTCTCTAAAGCCAACTTCATGCTTCTTAAGACAGAAGTGGCAAATTTCACGACACCCATGCAGATGGACAATAGAGGTACGACTGCTGAATCCTACACAAATGCACTTTATAAGCACTTACACGAGTGCATGGATCATGCTATCCCTAACAGAACCAAAATGCTATTCTCTAAAAAAAGGAAGCGAAGCTGGTGGTCCCCTGCCATAAACAAACTTTACAACAGAGGAAAGAAACTGTTGCAAAAAAGAGTAAAATCCCATGACTGGAAGAACTCCCTGTTCAGCCTCAGTAAGAAGCTGAGATCCCTCATAAAATCCTCCAAAGCTAGTTATGAAAACAAAATCACCACTGATTCTAAAGACAATCACAAAGCATTCTATAGCTATGTCAAGAATCTCAATGGCAACACTCAGATCTGCTCTGAGTTACAGCACAATGGCACTAAATATACAGAACCAACTGATATTGCCAACATCCTGGCAGATAGGTTCGGTGCTAACTTTACCCTCCACCTCACCCCCTAAAGGGCCCATCTCTATACCGGAAGAATGCAAAGTTCCTGTAATCACGGCTGCACAGGTAAAAATCACACTTTCCAAAGCCAAGAACACAGCATCCATGGGACCTAACAACATCCCAGGCTGCATTCTACATGAACTACAGAATGAACTGGCATCCCACCTAAGCACCATGTTCAGTCATAGCCTCACCTCAGGCTTTGTTCCCACTGAATGGTCACAGCGATGGTTATCCCACTCCACAAAAGGGAAGCCACCATGGACCCTGGGAACTACTGCCCCATTAGCCTAACAAGCCTGGTCTGCAAGGCCATGGAACATATCATCATGGAACTTATAAACAAAGACATTGGTAATCTCCAAACTCTGCACCCCACCCAGTTCGGGTTTGTAAAAGGCAGATCATGTCTCCTAAACCTGATTTGACTTCTTTGAAGCAGTCACCAAAGCCGTAGACAAGGGTAAGGTGGTTCACACAGCCTATCTAGATCTCGCCAAGGCTTTTGACACCATCCCCCACTCTGGAATTATAGATAAACTCACTAAACTAGGTATAAACCCCTATGTCACAAGATGGGTTGCCAACTGGCTCACTGACAGAACCCACACTGTGAAAGTAGCAGACTCCAAACCCGACTTCAGACCAGTGACAAGTGGAGTACCACAGGGTTCAGTCCTGGGTCCTCTCCTGTTTGGTATCTACTTTTCTGAAGTGCAGGCTAACACAGAAGGTCTTTGGCTAATGAAGTTCACAGATGACTGCAAACTAGGAGCCATAATTGAAACTCCTAACAATGTGGACATACTACAAAAGGGCCTCACTGAGACAGATGCCTGGTGTCAAAGCCACGGCCTCAAGCTCAATGCCAAAAAGTGCATTGTCATCCCCTTTGGTAAAAACTCTGTACCCATGAGCTACCACATAGGTGGTAGTCTACTTAACACTGAAAGTGTGATAAGAGACCTTGGGACACAGGTGGACAGTAGTCTCTCCTTTGGTAATCACATCACCACAGAAGTCAGGAAATCCTTCTACGTGGCACACCTCATCACAAAAGGTTTCTCATCCAGGAAAAAAGATGTCATTGTTCCCCTCTACTCATCACCCATTAGACCCATTATAGAGTACAATGCCCCTTTTGGCATGTACCTCACAAGACATCTACAGCAGCTGGAAAGGCCGCAGAAATACCTCCCAAAGAAGATTACTGGCCTCAAACAGATGCCCTATGCAGACAGTCTCAAAAACTCCAGCTTTACTCCATCGCATATCACCTACTCAGAGGCAATCTCTGCCTAACATACAAAGCTATGTCAAACTCAGAGCTGTTGGACATGCTCCACTTAAAGAAATCCCAATCCCTCTGAGCTACACTGTCCAGGGACCTAAATCTTGTCACCACAATAAACAGAACATGCTGGAAGGATTGATTCCTGTCCCAGAGAGTTCCCATACTCTGAAACAAACTACCTATCTATATCAAACAAAGCTCCTCATTAGCACTCTTCAAGAAAAATCTTGATGATTGGATGGGAAATAGGAAATTAACCCCAGGGATCACCTCTGTGGCTCTGCTTGACAGGGGCACAGGAAAATAATTTTCTTGGGTGGCGAAAGCCAGGGTACTTTTTGGCTAGGCTTGCTTAGGCCCTATGGCCGATAGCCTAGTACCTACCTATGAATCTATAAACTTGTGGCTATTATTCTAAGGGCTACACATACCTTTGTTTCCACTGGGATGGGTTCCCCTCTGTTGGCTCTGGGTCAGTTGAGGGCAGTGGAGCTCAGTGAGTTCTTGTAGTATGTCCCTGTCGACCACGTAGTGCTCTACAATCTCCGGGTCATGTAGCTCCTGGAAAGTTACTCTGGGCCTGAACACTCTTCTCCTTCTCTGCCTAGGCCTATTGTCAGCAGCAGCAGCATTGACTTCAGCATCTAGCACATACAAATGTAGCAGACCTGCAACTGCCCTTGGCATTCTCTCAGTTAAAATTCCCAAGTTTGTACTCCAATGGTGCAGAGTATGGGAGAAAATCAGATTGTAGGGTGTATGCTTACTTTATAGTCCTCTACTGTAGGTGCTGCCTGCATGATTGACTACCTATGATGTATTGCACCTACCTATTATATGATGAACATCATTTAATGGCCCTAGTTTAAGTTGAACAAGGGTCAAAATGAATTAATACATCATTGCCTTTTAGATGCTCTCAGCAATAGGCGTGCCACATAAATGTGCGCCCTATAGGTAAACAAGTCTGTGGACACCCCCAGACATCCATGCTCAGCACAGCAGCGTGCCACACAAACACACGGAAACACACACCCAGTAGGTAAACAAAGTTTAGAAGTAAGTGCACACACACCCCCAGACTTCCATGCTCAGCATGGCAGTGCGATGAGAAAACAGGCGCGGCTAAACTCCAATCAGCTTACTAGTAATTGGACACACCCTCTTCTGATGTCAGCTACTTGCTGTGTGGGCACCAACACAGTTCTCTGTCTACACAGAGGGGATATACAGACACGATTACCCCATAATGTTATTCAGTAACTCCACCTCATTTGCATTAGGATCCGTGCTCACAACCTGGATACTACACGCTTCCAAGCCCTACCATGGTAGCAACAGCACCAATGCACCATTGTAGATACCACACACAGGGTCCTGTAATATATTTCTGTCTCATAATGTTAATTTAATTTCCACATTTTTTTAATTTTTTTTAAGACGTTTGCGCACTGTGATGTACCATGCAAACATGCACAGATTATTAAAAAAATTATTTTAACATATTTTTTGTAACTTTTGAGGCACACAGATGATATTTTCTCTCATATCTGTGTGTCTGGTATGCCATTTCTGTCCACCTATCTACATTTTTACACACAGTTTTGTCTGTCTACATTTCTGCACACAGAATTTTTCCATGTACACTACAGACACTGACACAGGGTCTGCAGGGCTGCTTATCTGCTTGCTGGATCACTCTACCTGCCTTATTTGCATGAGATTCACCTGCTTATGAGGGGATTTGCATGCCACGGAACTTCCATGTTGGCACGTGCATGCACGCCACCCAGCAGTGCTTACTGGATCGCAAACCTGCTTACTTTCATGTAAGCAGTGCAGCATGATGCCTACATGGTAAAAAAGACTGTGAAGGCTTTATTAAACTCCCCCATAGATACACAGTTTATGAAAATTTCTTTGATATATCATTTTGTCTAGAAGTAATATAATCGTTATACATTTTTGAAAATAATGCACACACACACACACACACACGCACACACAATTTATGTATGTGTATATATATATATATATATATATATATATATATATATATGTTAAGAACATTTTAAGAACATTTAAGAACATTTTAATGTCTTTATTTGTCCTTGCAGTAGATTAATTTCTCAGTTTTCTTTACCTAAACTAGAAACAGGCTTCATTTTGTTTGCTATACGTGAACCTATTCCAGATTTCCCATTCTGTAGATAAAGCAGTTATCAGTTCTCGCTCTTATGCATGAAGCAGTTATTAACTTCCTCCATCATACTTCAAACAGTTATCAGTCGCCTGCAACACATGAATCCAGTTGTCAGTTTTAGCCTGCTGTACCTGAAGTGGTTATTAATTTCATGTGATACACATGAGCAGTTATACATTTTATTCTGTGATGCCTTCATTTCTCATTTCTCCCAGTGTAGCATCAGGCAGTTCAAAATTTGTACTGTTCTCTGTGAAGAAGTTATCCAGTGTGCCTTTCATTTGCATGATTCTAATTCATTTTACCTAGCTACACATGGTGTAGTTATCAGCTTTGACTCACTGCAGTTTGTATTGTCTGATATATATGAAGTCATTAGTTTTCTCCACAGCAACGCATCCAAGGAGCAGAACTGGCTTGCTTTGTGTTAAATGTTAAACCTTTATAAATTTAAACTGCTATTCATTTTAGTTTCTGTTATAAATAATTTAATAACTGTTTATTGCATTGTGCAGCAGTTATTCTTAAAAGGATCTTTTTGAATCTTTTAAGATGTTTAGCATTTCTTACACTTTAATCAGCTTGCTCTGCTGATTGTAAGTATTCTACTTCATTACACCTTTGTGTGTGTGTGTGTGTGTGTGTGTGTGTGTGTGTGTGTGTGTGTGTGTGTGTGTGTGTGTGTGTGTGTGTGTGTGTGTGTGTGTGTGTGTGTGTGTGTACCTTAAAAACAAGAAGGCTGTGACCTGCGCTTAGTGTAACACATTGTGTAAACAGAGATTACAAACATCAGTGTTATATTGCTTGGGTAAACTTATTACCATTCATTGCATTAACCTTGAGGTCATATTTTAAAGAACTAAATGCTCTCCATTGTTAATACAGTACTCAGTTGTTTTTAAATTGTAGTATACACATCTTTTCTAATGAATATTATTGCCATTTCATTATTATTATTATTATTATTATGTTTTATAACTGAATTGACACACTGCACCACCAAGGGTGCCTTGTTTAAGGGAGACACTGATAAGAATGAAGGGGAATGTGTGAGAAAATCTGAAAATTTTCCTCAGTACCAGATTACCAAGTTGATCATTATGCTGTGCCTTGAAATGTAAGCAAGCAGGCATCATGTCCTCTGTCAGTGTTTTCCAGAGAGAATATAATAATAAATTAATTTCTTCCAAAACATAGATACCATAAGCATCGGAAATGTCTGTAGTCACCAGAGAAGATGTTATCTAAGTCTTTATACTATATGCATATGCTGGAGATAGTGTTCAAAGTGAGACAAAATCTGGCTACAACAATCGTCTGATGACACAGTGAATGGGGTGTTTGTACTGTTCAATTCAGTAACTGCTAAGTACACTTTTTCAGAATATTCCGCATGGTACTCCTGGTTAATTCCTCATATCCAAATGTTTCTGGGGCAGGAATTAATACAGCAAAGTAACCTAAGACTTCTGTGCAGAGTACAGGATGGAAATGCATTCTACACAACAGCAAATCATTTTGATCAGTAGTGGATGCACCTCACAGGTACAGTGAGTGGCTAGTGCTTGTATTGGGCAAACCTGATATTATGTATCGACATTCCTGCTGAATTTAGTCCTTAAATTATATTTATAAAACAAATAAATATATTTTCCTATCATTTATAAAACTGAGGAAGGCTTGACTTGTATGCCGAAACCGGTCTGTCTGTGATAACGTTATAATAAAGTTACACTCTACACATCTAGTGCTGGCTTTTGTTTTTGGAAGACTGTCTCTTTAAGCCGTGCACTGCTGTACTTGCAGGGGATTTTTTCTGGATTTATCATTTATAAAACCACTAACAAATTACATCAAGCTGAAGTACCATGGAAGCTTAGCCAGTCACTTATTCAATTATTTAATTGCATTTTTATTTATATGCGAACTTGGTTAGTGAAATTATCCTTAGATCATTTTCACAAACTATGATGCAAAGGCCAAGGATAAATAAATTTAGTGCAGCCAATCAACCAGCAGTAAACTGAGCAACCTCCAAAAAGACACAGGCAGACACAGATAGAACATGCAAACTCAGCCAGATAGTGTCTGGAGGACAAGAATGAAGCTTCACCTTGCAGCTGTGAGGCAAACAGCATGCCCCTAAGGCACAGTGTTGGCCACAGTGTACATATGTCATTAATATTTAATATATTTTCATTTACAAGTTGCCTGTAAAATCTACAGCAAAGACATGTTAGTATTGACTATTATTTATTATTTTTATTTTATTTATTTATTTATTTTACATTTGTTTACCAGGAAAGGTCAGCTGGACATATGTCCTTTTTCAGTGGAGGCCTGAGGAGAAAAGCTCCAATGTCAAAAAGTAACATAGTAAAGTACATTATAAGGCTAAAACAGTAGAAAATATAACAACATTGTACATATGATACATTAAGGGAATTTGTAGTTACATTTAAAGTACTGAAGATTAAACAATGACAACATTTAAAATAGCGAGACATCCAGTTTGACATTTGTGGTGATAATCATACTATTCACATAGCGTTATGAGCAGTCAGTTCCATGTTTATAGAAGTGATCCTATACAGTTAAGCAAGGAGGGTTAGAAGGGTGGTTAAGGAGCAGAGTGGGACAGGGGAGTGGACTATCCTGAGGTGCTGCAGGAACAGAGCCAGGAGTTTGCAAGGTGGGTTTTTAGGAGCTTTTTAAAGTATATTGTTGAGCCAATGGTCACTAGTGAGTTTGGTAAGCAGTTCCAAAGTTTGGAAGTGTAGTTGGAGAAAAGGGATTCTCCTGCTGAGTTTTTTTCTTTAGTGATTTAAAGGAGAAGTTTATTGTTAGAGCGAAAGGATCTTGAAGCAGAATAAGGTTGAATGATGACTTTGAGGGCTGGAATGTTTTCAGGGTGGTGGATAATTTTATGCGCTAAGGTTAGTTGTTTGAAGTGTAGAAGCTGGGAGAGTTGAAGCCAATCGAGCTGTTTTAGTGATAAACAATGATGTGACTTGTAAGAAGCTTTGGTGGCAAATTTAGAGATTTTATTGTAACAAGCTTCAAGTTTGGCAAGGTCTGTTTTACGGAGGTTTGTTAAGATTGGGGATGCATATAGGAGTGTTAATAGAAGGTGTGTCCTGACAATTATAATTTTTGTACTACTTGTTAGAAATTGTTTATTTCTATATAGGAGGACAAGTTTCTTGTGAACTTTTTTGATGGTTTGGTCTATATGGAGATCAAATTTCAGGTTATTGTCTATTACAATCCTAGCAGTTTGGTATGGGCAGTCAGAGTGATCTTGGTTTTGTTTTTAGAGAAGCTGTGGAAGGTTGAAGGGGGAGAGGGATTCCTAGAGGGGTAGAAGAGCAGAAGGTTTGTTTTATTGGGATTTACTATAAGCTGGGAGTTGGTTAACCAGTCTTCTACAGATAAGAAAGAGTCTTGTGTAATGGTTTGAAGTTCTTGGAGGGAAGAGGCTGAGCAGATTAACGTGGAGTTGTCAGCGTATTGAATCATTCTGGCATGGGGGGGGGTGGAGTGAAGCAACTTGGTAAAGAGAAAGAATAGAAGTGGTCCAAGGATGGAGCCTTGTGGGACCCCTAAGGTGACTGGGAGGAGGGGAGAGAGGGATTGTTGCCAACAGACTGCTTTTTGATGGTCTGTTAAGTAGCTTTGAAACCAGGCAATAGCAGTATAGCTGAGGTTATGTGAGGAAAGGACTCTAATGTGTTTGCTGTGGTTGACCATATCAAAGGTCTTTGACAGGTCAAGGAATATGGCTGATACAAATTGGGAGTTGTTTCTGTGTTGGTTAACTATGTTTGTAAAGGACAGTAGGGCTGTTGTGATACTATGTGCAGGACGAAAACCATGTTGGGTATGGGATAGGAGATTGTGTGAATGGAGGTATTCCATGAGGCGGGAGTGTACTACTCTTTCCAGGATTTTAGATAGGGGTGAAAGAATGGCAATGGGGCAATAGTTAGTAAGTTCATGAGAGCTACCACCTTTGTGTAGTGGCAAAATGTGAGAGATTTTCCAGATAGTGCAGACATATGCTTCTGTTATTGATCTATTTATGAGTATGGTTATTTGGTAGGAGATAGCTTCAGCTGCAATTTGTAGATATTTTGCAGGGAGATTATCAGCTGCTAAAGTGGTTGGTTTTAATTCTTTCAGTAGTTTTTTGATGTAATGGATGGGGACTGGATTTAACTTGAAGTGGCTGGTGGTATTATGTGGAAGTATATTATGTTTGGTTCAAGGCGGTAGTATTGGATTTAGTCTGGTTGCTAGCTAGAGCTGGAATGGATTAAACATAAGATACTAGAAAGATGCCTTGCAACCATCAGTCACTTTGTCATGTAAAGAGAATGCTGTTCTTAAGAGGATTCTGGTAAGTGAGATGGAGTGACTAGGTTTCTTGATCCACCAGCTAGGGTAGTAGTTTGTCAGTAGTTTCACGTGCATGCACTTTATGTGACAAAACTTAAAAGTGTTTATAACTGCCACACTTCCAGTGCCAGTATTGATTTATCAACAAACTAAAGATGTCAAATGTGTTGACTTCATATGTCTTAAATCTATACACTATAAAACATAAAATATGACTTTTGAACTCTGCTTATTTATTACTGGACACATGTAATACAATGCCGTAAACTCAAAAGCAAGCATCCCAGAATTAAATGTAACCACCACGTAATCCTGTTTATGCTACTTTAAAAATATGTGCCCTAAAAATAGCTTTCCACATCTATAACTCTCTCTCATCCTTTCCTTTTCAGCAGCATGGTAAACATTATGGACTTTTTCAATCTCCAGGACAATTACATCTGACATATACTTTTGACTAATACTTGCCCCATTCCAAAAGCACACTTTTGACATGTTTCAATAACTGTTTTTAACTTCAGTTGTGGACCCACTAAATATGACCCAGTGTAATCCACTACACAGTAAATCGTCACTCACAGCTACAGAACAAGAAAGAACCCCTATCACGATAGTTAACGCAAATTAACTACTTGATGCAGTACTTCCCTTCTACATTCTCCTCCACGTTTTTGCTGTTCATGGCTTCTTAAAGCTTCACGGGTTAATATAGTGAGCAGTTGTTGACAGCACTTAACATTTAAGTATTTGTGGTTAGTAAGCTGAGATGCTGACATGATGATCCTGTTCCCTCACAGCCTCTGACATTCAACCAAAAGAGAGCAGGCCTATTTACAGTTTAGGCAGCTTCAAGGGGTTACATAACAGATGGGAGTAGAATATCCTAGAGCTACAGACTTCAAGGGCAATGGTACTACTGTGAGCAGGCATCTGCAGCTGGAAATCATTCCTTATGCTTTTCAAGAATGTGTATTTTTTTATTAATTTTATTTATTTTTAGTATGCACATAGGGAATACGTATTTAAGATTTCTTGGTAGAATATATAGTTGTTTAACTAGCTGATGTGTTTGTATGTGTTCTATTCTTATGGTTTTGCTCCCTACACCTTCATAACTTCTTCTTCTAGGGTTAATCAGGCTGTGTTGGCCATATTAAAAAAAACTCTGAGGCTGCTGCTGTGATTTAATATATTTATTGGAGTTGAATCATCCAGGCAGATAGGTATTGCTTAGATTGCTTCAATTCAATTGATTTTATACAAGTTAGTCTTGTTACATTTATAGAAAAGTTAATGTCTGGTTAACAGTTACATGAAACTGGGTACAGTTGATCAAGCAGAGAAGATAAATGTGTCTGTATTATGTTATTAGCTAACCAGTAAATGGGTTGTAGTGAGAGTATTGTCATATGTATGCCTCTTCTTTAATTTTGGTGTTTACTGTATATGCTGTAGAAGAAATGGCTTTTATGTGGGAGAGGGCTGTGGTATGGAGTTTTGCTGTGTGCAAATGTATTTTTGTTTTCAAACTTGTGTGTCACCCTGCTAGTGAAGGGGGCCTACTAACAGAGGAGTCAGGAAGAGACTATCAGTATTGTCGCTTGGAGTTTGCAGTGGAACAGTGTTGTCTGGCTCTTAATTTTCATTAAGTATTTTTTGTTAGCTACTTATGTGTTGTATAACTGTCTTGATTAATCTCAGTATGTTTACATTTTGAAAGGCAGTTTGTAGAGAAACTAGTCCTTACTGATGAACTCCTTTGTTAGTGATACAAAGTGTTTTGCTTACTCCTTGTCCACTTTTCAGTTTTCATAGGTTTACAGGATGCCTGTTTACTTCTTGGCTCAGCATTTCATGACAAAGCCAAAATAATTGATGGGAATGAAGGCCCAAATCAGGGATGATTTTTAAATGTTACACTAATTTACAGGTATCAACATGCATTTTCTGAACACTGCAAAGTATGAGGATCTCTGTCATTTTTGCCTTGACTGTAATGTGTGCAAAATGTTTTTCAGTGCTGGACAGGTAGACAGATGCTAGATAATTAGTTAATATTTATGTTGTAATTTTGTTACATTTAGCAGACAGTGTTATTTAATAGTATTGTAGCAGTTAATTTTATTTTTATAAAAAAGTTGCTTTTGCTGTTGCTTGTCAGCTTTCATCTCTCTCGATTCAGTGCAGTTAATTTTAATTTTACAAAAGACAACTGTATTTTAGTTTTAAAGAAGTTCAAAGTTCGATACATGTTCAAATGTACAACAATGACACAACAGTCAGGAAATCCTTCTATGTGACACACCTCATCACTAAGGGCTTTTCATCCAGAAAAAAGGAGGTCATTGTCCCACTGTACGCATCCCTCATTAGACCCATAATAGAATACAATACCCCATTTGGTATGTACCTCTCAAGACATCTGCAAGAACTGGAAAGGCCGCAGAAATACCTCACTAAAAGGACCACAGGCCTAAAGCAGATGCCCTATGCTGACCGCCATAAAATCTCCAGCTATACTCTGTCGCATATTGTCTACTCAGAGGCGATCTCTGCTTAACATACAAGGCCATGTCAAACCCAGAGTTGTTGGACATGCTACACTTAAAGAAATCCCAATCCCTCAGAGCCACATGCTCCAGGGATCTAAACCTTGTCATCATAATAAACAAAACATGCAGAAGGATAGGTTCCTGTCCCAGAGACTCCCAAGACTCTAGAATAGACTGCCCATACATGTCAAGCAGAGCGCCTCTTTGGCCCTCTTCAAAAGGAACCTTGACGATTGGATGGGAGAAAGGAAATTCACCCTGGGGATCATGTCAGTCACCCTGCTAGACAGGGGTCCAGGGAAATAAATAGTGTGGGAAGAAATAGCCAGGGAATTGTTATGGCTAGGCTTGTATAGGCCCTAGGGCCGATAGCCTAGTACCAACCTATGAACCTATGAAATGTTTAAATAAAATACTATTCTGGTTATATTTTGTGTTTAAAATTTTGACTGTTCTTCAATTTGTTTTGAATGATGGTACCCCACAATTCCATTGAGGCAGGTGGGGTTACATCATTATGTATGCAAATTTTAAGTTAATTAGCATACAGACTTGTACCTATTTTTCATGGGCCTTTGTCCAGAATTTTGATGTTTCCAGATTGAGAGGTATTCTGGCAGGTTTACCATGTAAGGAAAGTCTTTTCCACAAGTAGGGGATACACTGGGCTAAACAACTATCATGCCAGTACGTCCTATTTATGTTACAAAGAAACTTAGGAACCATGGACCGGGTATTTGTTGTATTACCATATTTACTGAAGTGACAAATGACAATTAGGACTGGATGTTTCATGACATGGAAGGCTAAGCAAAGGTCACCATACAGAAGCCTGTATAAAAATGCATTACAGTAAAGTTCTTATAAGCTTTCTGCACAACTTCAGGAGCTTAACGCTGGGAATTTTGTAGCTAAGAATCATGTTAAAGGGAAGATTGTCCTCTATAATGGGCCTAATAAGAGTAGTATAGAGATGAATTACAACTTCCATAGCTTGAGAGGATATAGTTTTGCTAATTAGCTGAGCAAGATAGAGAGATTTCCTATTATTGTTATATGGAGGTGAAAGGATGATTCTTTGTCAACAAATGTACCTATGTCTATAATGACAGTCTCAGTTTTGCTTGTCATATGGTATGCATTTTTATGTTGTTGCTTCCCAAGTAAAATGACTCTGCATAATTTGGCATTGAACTTGAGAATCGGTAAACAAGGTATTGGCATGGTCAATACATTCTTAGTGAATCTGAGTGCCCTTAAGTGGCACATGGTTTTCAGCTGTCAGCACACTTTGTTAGCCATAGACCCTTGACATCTGGCTTTAAGTTAGAGAAGTAGATGCCAAAAAGGAGGGATCCCAGAACTTAACCGAGTGGGACATCACTAGTGAAGTGTCTTTGTGGGAATGTGATGCCATGAACCCTCATACACTAGTATGTATTTTGTTAGAGATCCTCTTGAATATCCTTAGGGAGGCACAGAGGTACTGTTTAGGTGGGTTTTTGTCTTTTCGGCTTTTCCCGGTTAGGGGTCGCCACAGTGGAGCTCCAGTCCGTTAATGATTGGCAGTAGAATTTTTTTATGGTGTCGAGTTGCCAGCCCGACGCCCAACCTTCAACGAAGGCACGCCCATTCATGCATGTATTTTGAACACCACTCGACATCGGGGAGGGCATGCAGACTCCACACAGAAGGCACTCCAGCCGAGAATCGAACAGGAGAACCTCTTGCTATGAGGCAACAACGCTACCGCTGCACCACCATGGCTAGGTACTGTTTAGGTGGGTAAGTTTATCAATTGTTAGTAGAGAAGGCAATTGTATCAAAGCTTTAGCTAGGTCCATATAAGCAGTTTAGACAGGTTGGCCTTTGTCCATGGTTTCAGTAATTGATTCAAAGAAGGCAACTCGAGTAAGAACACAGGATCTACTATTCACATGGCCACACTGTCCTGTGTGAAAGGTTTGTAGGTCACCAGTTCCATTATTTCAAATAAGATAAGCTCCATGACCTTACAGATGATACATTTGAGGTTATTGGGTCTATAGTTCTCAGGGTATGAAATGTAGTCACCATTATGGAGAGGCACCATTATGACAGTTTACAAGGCATTGACAGAGAACTGTGGGGCAGCTAAGGTTGAATAGGCTCTGAAGGAGTTCGGCCAAGTTGTATTTTGTACATATTAGGCTAGCTAGGTATGCTGTCTGAGCCCATAAAGCTGTGTTTTGGTTTTAGATAATAAGGATAGGACTTGGCCTGAATGATTTTGGAGAGGTGAGATGGATTAGATAGCAAAAAGGGGAATGAATGGTTGTGTGAATGGCGTAAAAGTGAAGGGAGCATGTCAGCTAAGATATAGGTCATTGCCAATAACATTGGAGTCAGAATAAATGATATTCGGCTACTAATTGTAATTACTGGTAGAGATGAAGGGAGTGCTATTGGAACAGTGAAGCCACTTTTCAGTGATAACACAGTTATGTATATCTTCAAGGGGCTGGACAGCCTCAATACAGCCATTAAGCAGTACCACCTTAATATAAGCCAGATTTGAGCTTGTAGTTTTGGAATTTTAAGAAGGCAAACTTTCCATAAAAAGGCACTCTAGGGCAGCAAATGTTTTAACCATTATGTGGAAGCTGTAAAACAGAGGTGCAAGTCATACCTGACTTTAAAACATCTTCTCCAAAATGACACGTATTGGTCCTCTCTGGAATGATACCATTTATCAAACCAATTGCTGAACTCACTTATTTATCTTTAAACTGTGGCATCATTCTCAGATATGGCAGTATGCTATTCAAGAAAAGCATCTTTCCTGCCTCAATGCAAGAGTTCTCCATCATGTCTGTCTTCATCTCACCTGGGTTAACACATCTAAGGTCATTCACTACACATGTGATCACAAGGTCATATTCATATCTGCGGGAGAGGGCTAAGGGCACTTGTCATATCATGACTGTTAGTATCAGGGGAAAAACAGCTAACTACCTCCTTGTTCTGGCACAGCACAGTGAAAGAATTGTCTGTATACCTGACTATAGAGCCACCTATAATTCAAATTTCATTGCAAGGAGCTATAGGCTCAGCAGACCTTATATATGTAGGTTTGTAGGTAGAATGACTTCCTAAAAGTGTGTGGAGAAGGTGTTTGTATAAATATAGTGATAAAAGTGTTCCTGTATTACCTAGGATTATTGATACATTGTCTGGGAGACTTGAATAATGATTTCTTTAAATCTTCAGGGTAAGTGGGTTTATTGTTACGTGGCTGTGAAGAAGTAGTAAGCTATTTACCAAAACATGTAAGTGTTGAGAGACTTGTCAAGAGCTTGTGTACATATTGTCATCAGTACATCAGATATATGCTACATGATGGAAGAGACAGAAGAAGATGAAAGTCCCTTGATACAGTCCCATTATTTTTTTAACAATGACATTACAGAACAGCAGTAATCCACTCTTAATTGAGGTAGTGCTAGATTTCCCCATTGCTGGCTTTGTTTGATTACTCAAGCTTCTCTCTCAGTATCAGTCCATGCCAACAATAGGTAAATCCAGCATTACCAATACCCGGTTGTGGATTATTGCTAAAAGATTAAAGCCTTCCATTTTATATTGTAACTTGCAATATATTTACAGCAGCTCATGACTGCTTGTCTTTCCACACTGGTTATCTGGATACATAGTCTCATCAGATGAAAACAGTACCAAAGTTTGAATAAACTATAATATTCTTTACAGAGTATGCTGCCTTATAAACAACCCATTCTCTTGAAAAAATAAAAAATACATTATTAGTGATGATAGAAGGCTCAGCCTACTGCACAAGCAAACTGAATATTCAGTTGACTGCTCGGTATTGTTTTGATAGAGACAGCAGTAGAACAGGCATGGGGAATTTGTCCTTTTCCCCACTGCTGTGCTGTCTAGATTTGTTATACATAAGCAGCAGGGGTGTAGAAGGCTCGGTTGCTCTTTGCCCCATGTGGAGGAATGCAAGAGCAAAAAAGCACTTGTTTGCAGGTGTTTTTAAGTAAAGTGTATATTTTTGGTGTTCAGATTTTTTAACCAATTTTAATTCAGACACTCTTTGTTCAAATAGACATAGTAGATTCATTCTATAATATATATAGTAGTAGAGCACTGAGTCTCTATTTTATTCAAATGCTTGAGATGCAGTGAGTACCACTAAAATGGATGTTTTTCTACAATGTAAATAAGAATTGCACATGGAGTCAAACATTTGGTTAGCTTAAGGCTACAACTTTTGCCTAGATATATGACCAAATTTACCAAAAATGTTCCATTGGGTGGGAAGGAGACTTAATCAAGAAGATGAAATTGGAAAGAGTGACCCAAATATGGTTACATTTGGATGTACCAAATAATGAGGCAACCTTCAATGATGTTAATATACTGATATTCAAGTTCAGTACTTTGCCCTCCATATATTCATTACCTTGACAATCCATGAGCTGGTATTTCCTTGATAAATCTTGTCATTTGTAGTAATAGTTAAGAAAGCATCTGCATCAAGCAGAGTTAACAATTTATCGTGTTTGTGTAGTTGTGTCTTGGATGATGACATAACTATTTCTCAGCATTGGTTGTTCAGGGTGACTTTCTTCAATGTTAACCGAACTAAGTCAGGGTTTTCTATCACTAGGTTAGGTAAAAAAATGCTAAAATTTTTTTTTTGTTCCCAAGATTGTTGATATCAAACCTCAAGAGCCTGCCCATGCCTTATTAACTATATTCATTCATGCAAGTGAAGAAGGATGGGTAGCGGCCTTCCAAAGACAAAGACAGAACAGAGGATTACGGTTATTTTTATCACAATCTTTCATTTCCCTCAGTAACTAATGCACAGTGGTGTCCCTGTTGGAAAGGTGAGACTATGTTCCTAAACATGTGCACCAACATATGTTGTCTGTTAGAAACTCACAAATGGAAAGCTTACCTGCTGCAAATCTCCTGGTCTCCAACAGCAGGGTTGATGAGGTAGCAGGCGAATCATCAGATTAGTGCAAGCCCCCATTTTTTATTACTTAGATCACTAACTGAACACTGATTGCTGGCATACCATGAAGAAGGCTAGGGAGCATACTGCTGACTTTGGACCCTACAATAACAGCTGTATTTTCTTCCTTCAACCTACCTTCTTTTAGCTTTCCCCTGCGGTGATACAGATCTATAGTCAGTTATACAATATAGGGGTACTAGGCAGGCAAGAACTCTCACACTAACAGATGTGGGCTTTTCCAGTTGCCAGTGTGATTATTAGTGCCACAAGTTTAAACTTGGGCTTTGTCAACAGAGCTACCTTTAGGCAGTTCCTGATTTAAAAAAAAATAAAATGCCACTGTGTGCATATAGAAATAAATAATTATTCCTCTCTATACTCTCACAGTGGCAAATTGTTTTAGTTTAATGTTTTATTCATACACTTCTATAAGAGTATAGCATAGTGTTGTAATTCCTCAAGTCAAAGTTACATACTGCACAATAGTCTAGTCAGTCTGGGTGACTGTTTTTCAACAAACTGTAGTAGATTAATCTTATCGATATTTTATTATAAGCTGATACTTCTTTAATCCCCTCAAGCAATCATGTAAGTCATGCCAGTGGTTCTATGAATAATGCAACTAACTTGTGAGACTGGAGACACTCTACTATGCCTTCACCCACCTCTTTAAATTTATTTGATTTTGTCTTGCTATTGTTTGCAGGATTTGTCTCACTAGGTTTAGTCAAAAACTCCTTTTCACTGGAGGTCAGGGAGAAAAGCTACATCATATTATAAATATTTTTAACAGAGATATGGTAATATACATGAACAAACATTAAGTAATATACATTGAGAATTACATATATATCTTCTAATTACATTATATTTATACAAAATAAAGGAAACTATTACAGTATGAAAGATAGTTCTCTATTTAGTAGATGTTGAAAATTGAGAATTTGAAGAGATGTATTGGTGGGTTTGTCAATCATATAATAGACCTTGTGACTATAGTTTAGAAACTCAACAAATAGAATCATATTATAGGATTCATTAAACCTGCATATTAAGGGAAATATTGGCAAGTTGTGTCATAATAAAAAGAATGAGATGAATGAGTGGAATATGAAATCAGTGCAAATATAAAGTAGTTTACATAAAGCTAAGATAAAGCAACGCTTACAGGTAATTTAGATGAAATCAGAAAATTAATAAAACGCTGTCAAGAAATTTTAACACATACAAGAGAGATAGCCTTAGAAAAAACAGATCACATAGTTATGTCATGTCACCAAAAATATTACACAGACTGGCAAATAGAAGTAAAATAATAAACAGGGAGGTGCAAATTGACACTTTATTTAATTCAATAACAAAAAAGATACTTCTGATGTTGATGAGATATTATCAGTCTTAAATATCATGAAGATTTTAATGAAGCGATAAATGGTTCAATAAATTTAGATTTAATTGATAAATATTTGAAACTAAACTTAATGATAATCAAATCTCAGTATTAAATAAACCAATTTAAATATCTGAAATAAAGCGGCTATTGATAAATATAAAAATGTGAAACCCTTTGTATGGATGGACAATTTATAAAATGTTATCTATATCTCTCTTAATATAATAACATTAATAATTTAAGCTTTTTTCGTTTATTAAAAATGTTATATTATTCCGGGTCTGTATTATATCATCAACCGTTTAGCTTGTCGAATGCCTAAACATTGACTGCTAAGGGTCGAAAACCTACAATCTTGAATGGCCAGTTAAGCAAATTCTTTCATCAAGAAAGAATTTGCTTGGCCATTATCAGGAATTTGCCCTTTCCCCGATGTACAGTGATCTTGGAGTTGGTATATTTAGTTAGGGGGTGGGAGGTACAGCCCCCCACATCAAGGATCGTGGCGGGTGAAGCCCCACACATTGTTACAGCTTGGAAGCTTATGTTAGTTTGGTATGGTCAAGTGAATTCTTTCCCAACGAAAAAATTTGCTTAACTGGCCATTCGAGATTGTAAGTTTTCGACCCTTAGCTGCCAATGTTTCAGAGTTCAACAAGCTAAGCGGTCGATGATATAATATAGACTCTATTATTCCACCTTCTTGGAAATACTCTTTAATCTTTGTTTTTATAAAATAAGGAAAAAATAATTTTGTCTGTTCTTACATGACTATTTCACTTCTCAATGTAGATTATATAATGTTTGCGACAATTTTGAGTGAAAGATGAAGAGATATTTTAGATAATATCAAACATAAAGATCTAACTTGTTTTATTATCACTAGATTAATATATAACATAAAAAAATAATTACTATTGTAGATTTTTCAAATGATAAGAAAAATAGGTCTTGATATAGAGAAGGCATTTGATTCAAAAGATTGGGCTTATGCATTTATAACTTTTAAAGCCTTTAATTTCCTTTAGGAACTTATATTCTGAATGAAAAATTTGTATATTAATTCTAAAGCTTTTATTAAAATAGGAACTTTTGTGTCTCAGACCATTGGTATTAATAAAGGAACCAAACAAGGATGTCTGCTTTTGCCATTATTGCTTGCAACTGTAATTGAAGGGATTTCTACAAGTTATCAATCTAAAATTCAACGTTTGTTGATGTCATTTTACTTTTACAGTTGATATTAACTCCTCCATTTCTGAAATTAATAAATTACTTTATTTCAGTAGATTTCTTCTATAAAACTTAATGAAAATGAAGCTGACTCTATGTTAATAAATCAAAAAAATAATTCTGTATTAAAAAAAAAAAGTATAATTTTAATTGGGATAAACAATAATTTAAATATTTAGGTCCATTAATTAAATCAAATATTAAATTAATTATTGATAATAACCTTATTAATTTATTAGTTGAAATGACTCCTTTAACTGAAAGTTGGAATTGAATTAAAATATTTCTTTAAGATTAACTTAACTTTAATTAAAATCATATTACCAAAATCTATACTAATCAAGTGAGAAAAAAAAATGATCTCTTTTTTATGGCTTCCCTCTAAACCAAAAATATAATATAAGAATAACTGGGAAACCTGGTGGGATTAGTTTCCCAGACATGGAATCTTATGCTCTGGCAATAAATTTAAATATGGTACTTACGTGGCTTAATACTTTTTTATGTGAGTAAACTGAAACATATACATGAATAAATAATAAAGTTAATGTGTAGAAATGCTGGCTTTATTAAGTTGGATGTTTGATGGAAGTGTTTCAAATGAATTTAAATCACAATATTTAGAACCAATTTTATTACAGTTTATAAATTATATTTATAAAATGCCTATAATGAAAAAGTGGAGGCTTTTGATTTATGCTATTGATTATTCTCCTAGTGAAGGCTTTTGATTTATCCTATTGAATATTCTCCTATTTTTAATAAATATTTGCAAAATAAAGTCTTAGATACTCTAAAAAATAATATTGTTTTATGGTGTGATTGCTTAGATAATAAAATATTAACTAAGAAGGAGTTTTTAAGAAAATGTAAAACACTGGGCCAGATTCATGAACACCTACACTTAGTGCTGCTATTGTGTGTACATTGCTCACATGACAGTGAGTTATTTGGTATTCATTAAAAAGCTCTTCACTTGGTGCAGAGCCTCAAAAATTAAGTAAGTGACAGAATATGCTAATGAAGGTGCAAGTAGTTGAATTACATGCTAGTAAAACAATCCAAGATGGCAGAGTTTTCATGAACATATAAAATTAGTGTGTACACTCAGTGCTCCCTTTTGCCCTGAAAAACAAAACTATTTGAAATACAGGCACAATTACAATTAGAAAAAAAATTCTAGGGATTACTGCTGCCATCATTAACCTGTATGTGTAACAGGCTTTAATTCATGCTGCTGCTGCTGCTGCTGCTGCCAGATCTCGGTCAAGAAGGAGGAGGATGTTTAGATCCTGTTTGACGTATCATGGACTGTATGACATAGAAATTGTAAAGTGGAACAGGCTGGACAGAGAAATGCTAGAGGAAGTAGTGTGCCTCTTCATCATCACCATCATCTTCATTGTTACCATAAAGCCCAGCAGCCATTGGAGTTCCACAGTTCCATTGTCATGATCACTTATAATAACAATTAATCAACACAACAAAGAGAGAAACAGAATACAAACTGATCAAGTTTATGTAAAATGAATTTTAAACAATACTAGATGCTAACACAATGGAAAATGACTTTCATGTATACATAAATCTAATTTATGTACAATGATAACAATAAAAAGGTGTCATTAACATATGCAGGTGGTTTTGCAAAATCAGAACCAGATGTGCCTACAGAAAGGAAAGGGAGATGAAGCATGGATGCTAAGTGTCACAATTCAAATGACATAAGAAAGAGAAAACAAGACCATTTACATCTGCAGAATAAGAAACATCACATACAAATGTCAGCTGTCCAGTTTCATTCCCTCATCCTTCTCTTTCTCTTTCAGTGTCTCTTTCCCCCACCCTTCAAGCTTGCCCTATATATATAGACATAAGATATAAATATTATAGAGAGCAATTGGGCATAATGGTTAAGGTCTTTACCTGCCCTGCACAAGGTACAAGATTTGATTCTGACTTCCTCCCAGTTCCTGTTTGGAGCATACATGTTTTCTCTGTGTGGTTCCTCTCACCTCTGAAAAGTATGTTGAGTTTTTCCATATCAATCTCAAACTCATCAAAATGAGTCTACTGTGGTGAGTAGTATTCTCATGATAGGAGAACATGGATCACAAACTGCATGTCATGGCTAGCCATGCATCCATGTAACATATGGCTTTAGGTCATCAGGTTGTGTTGACTACTGTCACCAAAAAGCCATGGGTATTTGCTGGTGATAAGTGGATTAAGGACTCAACCTACTCTGACCTATGCCAGGGACCTATGCTAATGATGGCTGGGGTATATATGTCTTTAATGGCCAATGTGTGTCCACCATAATCCCAGCAGCCCTTGGTCAATAAAATACTAGCTGGTCAGGGTCCAGTTTCTCATTTTGGGTTCTAAGAATTGCTACACTCATGTAAGTTCAATGACAGGACACAACTTGGAAGTGCATGACATGATGGTAAAGAGGAGGCTAGACACACTATGTATCCAGGAGACAATATGAAATGCCAGTGCAGTAAAGCCACTTGGCTCGCTATCCAGAGTCTACTAGTCAGGAGAAGGACAGGCTAGAAATAGTGATGGAATTGTAGTGGTGGAAAGGCTTCAGAAGACAGTGAGGAATGTCAACCAAATTACTGACAGACTCATGGCAATCAGATTCCAGCCTGATGGTAGGGCAGTATTCACTATCTTACCTATACCCCACAGCAGGATTGTGATAGTGAGGAAATGAGTGCATTTGGACAACAGTTGCATGACCTACTAGTCAAAGCAGGAGTATGTGAATTAGTATTGACAATGGGTGACTAGAATGCACATATCAGTTCAAACATAACAGGATATGAGAACAGCCTCTATCCATATGGCAGGTCAGCAGGAATAAAGGAAGAGTGGCCATTCTAGACTTCTGTCTGGCAAATGGTTTGATAGTAGCCAGAAAGAGAGACAGTCACAAGATCACATACCAGAGCGGCCAACATGCAACTCATCTAGACTTCTTCCTAGTAAGGAAGAGGCACTGGGGTAAAGTCAGCAATTGCAAAGTCATCCCCGGTACAACAGCTCACAGAACTGCACATGACTCTAGCGCCTTAAGAAGAATAGGAAAGAGGTGGAGTTGAAGAAGAATGGCAGCACCTCAGAACAGATATGTGGCCAAGCCAGGTATGGAATTAATGTACATAAGGAAAGCTGGTGGTTGAATCAGAAGTCCAGGAAGTAATCAAAAGAAAGAAGAAGTGCAGGAAAAAGCGAGAGATAGAAAAGATGGACCGGGCTATGAAAGAGTACTTGTTGGCTAACAACGAATCTAACAAAGACATTGCAATTGCAAAGAACAAGTCATCAGACATACTCTACCACATTCTTGAGAGTAAGTCAGTAGATGGCACAAAGAAACCATATCAAGTTGCAAGCCAAAGACAGAAAGATGGTCAGTCACCCTTCATAAAGGATGTTAGCAGTAACCTGCTTACCAGTCCACAAGACATCAAAGGCAAATGGGAGGAGTGTTTCCATCAGCTTCTGAATGAAGAAAACCCTGCAGAAGTTGTACTGCCTCAAACATAGCCTATGATGACAGAAAAGGAGTGAGAACAGCACTAAATTAAGAACAGCACTAAAGAAAATGAAGTGAGGGGAAAAGCAGCAGGCTCATATAAGGTCACGGTAGATATGATAAAGATGTTGGGTGAGATAGGGGATAAATAGATCCTGAGGATACTCATAGCAGTGTGGAGAGAAAGGTGTATCCCAGATGACTAAATAATAAGTATACTATTGCCAGTGTTCAAGAGCAAAAGGGACATTCACAACTGAGGGCAGTGTATATATATATATATATATATATATATATATATATATATATATATATATATATATATATATACACACACACACACACAAAGAGAGAGAGAGTGTGAAGGACTGCAACTGCCATGACAAACTTGACTGAAGAAACATGACCATAGCACATATCTGTTCTGTATTCCATCAGATTCAGACATGGTTTTATCTCTGCTTATTTGCATGAAGGTCGGCATGGGGCTCTATAGACTACTGCTCATTCTTGTTCTAAGTTCAACACCTCAAGATAGGATTACGCATGTGTTAATACTTTGGCATCAGCTGTGCAAATGAGCATGCCAGTGGTGTGTTTCAGTAAAAAAAAGTAAAAAATGACCACAAAGAATTCTGTGAGTAAATTGAACAACTTATGTATGTGCTAATGGAATTTTGTAACCGAGGTATCTGGATTTTACATTGATTTGACTCAATTCAGTCTGTTTTGTTCATCTGCACTCTAACACTTATACTTGCAACTTTTTTACAATGGCGTATAACCTTTTCACTCATAATCCATCAGTGTTATTCAACAGTGCACTGCCATATTTTGGAAATATCTGTTTGTATTATCAATGTACAATGTCCAAGTATGAGCCAATAGAACTGACAGTGACACACTAAATTGTTACTATTTATATGCAATCAAATAGTTATTATTTATGTACAATCATCCCAAAATTAGCTGTCATTAATGCTTGCTGACAATTCACAGTTTTACAGCTGTGATTGATAGTGAAACACTTTAATGTGAAACAGGCACATGTCACTCACAGTAATGCAATGCACATGTTAACAGAGCAGTATGTAACTACATGGGACAATCACAGTGCTGTTATGTCAGCCAGACCAGACACATGCATTTGCCAGAAAACCTGTGATGCACACTAGCTGCTCTTCAAAACACTGATGTGTTAATGCTTACAAATGTACATTTTCACACTTTTAAAGTCAGACTTCTCCTGTGACACTTGCAATTCATACCGTGTTCTCTAGACTGTATAACTAATTAGGTAGGTGGATTGAAACAAACAGTGGTGAACTTGCATGTGTATGGTTATATTTTTAGCTGCATAATGCTTCAACAACAGATGTAGTGTATCCATTTCCACTCAGGAGAAATCTTTAATTTTGGAGGCAGCTCTCTCTGCATTTTATCCCACTTTTACCACAAGCATCTTCTCTGCAACACAGTAATGAAGCCAGCCTGTCAAAAGTGCACTCTCTCCCCTTCAAAGTCAGACTTCCTCTGTGGTGTTTGCACTTCACACTGTATAGTCTAGATCGTGTAACTATTTAGGTAGCTGGTTTGAATCTGACAGTGGTGAGCCTGTGTACATGCATGGTTCTAAGGTCAGATAAATAAAGCTTCAATAACAGATGTGCTGTGTCCACTTCCACCCAGGAGAAAGTTTTAACTTTGGAGGCAGCTGCTTCTGCCTTAAATCCCACTTTTACCACAAGCATCTTCTCTGCAACACGCTAAAGAAGTCAAAAGTGCACTCTCTCCCCTTAGAGGTCATACTTCTCCTGTGGCACTTGTGATTCATACTGTGTTCTCTAGATGGTGTAAGTAGAATGGTAAAGGGCTTGAATCCAGCAATGCTAACCTTTGTTGTGTGCCCATCTGAAGTGTCAGTTGTGTAGAAGTTCATTGATCGAAGTGCTGTATCTTCTTCTACTCAGTTGAACCATTTAAACTAGGAGAGGTCTCCACTCTTACCTAATGCCACTTTTACCACAAACAACTTCACAGCAGCACACTGATTGGATCACCCCATCAAAAGTGCTGCCTCTCACCTTCATATCTTTCAAATGTCCAGATTTTTGCAGAATGTCCAAATTTTACCTCATATTTTTGGTCTGTTCCTCACAAAATTTGTGATTTTCTGGCAAATTCCTGGGATGATCTGAGGACTGAGGTCATGTTTCAGACTTCATACCCATCAGAAAACTGCATGCTAAGACAAATCCTGTTATTCTAGAAATGTTCTAAGTTAATAAGAGCAGTATTTAAAATTTGTTCCTATGTTGGGCCTTTGCCCCACCCCCCATTCTGTCAGTCTTTGTCCAGATTTTTGCACTAAGAGGTTGAGAGGTCTGCTCACCTTACAAGTCAGACTTCTCCTGTGGTGCTTGCTTTTGATACTATCTAGTATTGCATGAATGCTATGAGTCTGTGTATGTGCCTATACTGTCATGAGAGAGTTTTGCCATATCAGAACATTCTTTGTGCAGGCTTCCACTTACAAGACATATTTACACCATGAGACTACCCCCCCATCAATTTGTTACAGTTTTGTCCAAGACACATTCCATGCAACACAGTGATGTCACATGTACTTTCTCTTTATTGAAATCCAACTTCTCCTGTTGCTCTTTCTGTTGTTACTGTGCTCTTTAGAATGTGTAACTAGAGAGGTAGATGGTTCAAATCCAACAATGATGGACTACTTTTAGTGTGTGCTTTTCTCTCACAACATGAAGAAGTGGCTTCAATTACAGATAAGATGTGTAGCTATACAGTGTTAGTAGACTTTCCCAACACTTTTCTTCCCTTTTACCAGATACGTCACCCTATTAAATCCATGGTGATGTCATCCATTCAATGTGCAGTGTCACAGTTATAAAACAATGTCTCATGTTGTGCTTCTGATTGCTGCAATGTTCTCTAGCTTGTGATATTAGACAGGTAGTCTGTTCAAAACCTGGCATTATTGCTCAAACTCAGTTGTGTCAATATTAGTATGAATGTGCATGTAGACAACAATGTTGTCAAACAAATATCTGATGGGTACATATATAGCTGTAGATTCTGCTTTCAATACTTCCTATGCATTTTAGCACAGACTACTTCTTTGTTGAATACTGCTGATGCAATTTGTTATAATGTGCCTTTTCTAAACCTAGGAGTAAGCCTTCTGTGCCATGAGGAATGATAATGCTCTATAGCTTGCTGAAATTATTGGACGGAGCTAACTTGAATAAAGATAAAATAAAAAGGGAACTAATAGATGTAGACCCTGTAAACAATGCCCCTGGATATTACAAGACTGTAGTATTAGCATAAGTAATGGGTTGAATTCCAAAATATATTTTGGGAATGACAATTGTGGTTTTGGAACAAAGCGTATTATTTACTTGGAAAAATGCTCAGGATGCAATGGATTTTATGCTGATAAAACAGAGAGGGCATTGAGAAAACAGATATATGAACACAAGTATGACATAGGTAGAAAGAATCTTAACGATGCCCTAGCTAGACATATTGATAATTGTAACAATTATAGAAGATTTCTGTTTGGTGGTATCAAAATAATGGAAATAAATCGTAGGGGAGTAATTGGGAGAATTTTTTAGAATATAAAGAAGTAATTTGACAAATAATATTGAATGCTCCCCCACCATCTAAATGATAGTATCCCCTTGCTACCTGCATTCCAACTAAGAGCTTTGAAATACTGATGTAATGGTCAAATAACAAACGCTCCATGCATTTTATTACAATAAATTTGTAAGCTTTATATACAATTTTTTATTATTATTTTAACTTGTTTTCTTATTGAATGTCTTTTTAGGAACATTTGATGAGTCAATTTTCACTTTCAAAAAAATATATATGTGCATATATATATATATATATATATATATATATATATATATATATATATATAGATAGATAGATAGATATTTGTGTGCATATGTGTGTGTTTATATATACTTTTTTTATACATTTTGATTTTATTTTCATATCTTCTTGGTGTAATAAAAGAGCTCAATGAGCACAGGAAAGCCATTTTTTTTAAATGTGCATGTCCCTTTAAATTGTAATCCTTTTTAATCAAAGATCATTAATTGATTTTATTTAAGGTGAAACCCTGGTATATAAATGAGTTCTCAGGGCATCTGAAGGTATTCTGATGAAGTCAAATGGAGGTCCAGGGAGCACACAGGTCCAGTATAAACCATACAGCTAGTTTTAACCACCAAAGATTTATTGAGAAAAAACAGCAGTCAAGCACTTTCATCTTACATGACGACTTCACCAGAACTGCAGTAATCACACAAACCACACAATATAAAGGAAAATCCTGTAGTCATGAGGTTAAAACTGACCAACACAAATAATGCTTAAAAAATAATTACTTAAATTAAAAACTTGAAAATGTAATGACAATTTGAAACAATGTATATAAGTGAAAAAAACAGTGCCAAACATGTTACACAATGTATATAGGTTCATAGGTTCATAGGTAGGTACTAGGCTATCTGCCTGAGGGCATTTATAAGCCTAGCCAAAGTGTGTTGGCTTTCGCCACCCCAGTGATTAATTAACTGACCCTCTGTCAAGCAGAGGCAATGAAGTGATCCCAGGGGTGTATTTTCTCTTACCCATCCACTCATCAAGGTTTCAAGTGTTAGTGAGGGACTCTGTCTGATGTAATTTGGAATTTTGTTCCAAAGCATGGGGAGTCTCTGTGACAGGAATCTATCCCTGCAGCATGTTTTATTTATTGTTGTGGTGAAGTTTAGCTCACTAGAGCATGTGGCTTGCAGTGACATGGATTTCTTTAAGTGGAGCATGTCCATCAATTCTGAGTTGGACATGGCTTTGTAAGTCAGGCAGAGATCACCTCTGAGTAAGCGATATGCCACTGAGTATAGCCAGATGTTTTTCAGTCAGGCTGCATAGGACATATGTTTGAGACCAGTAATCCTCTTGATGAGGTACTTTTGTGGTCTTTCCAGCTGTTGGAAGTGTCTTGTGAGGTACATCCTAAATGGGGTATTGTACTCTATGATGGGTCTAATGAGTGACAAGTAGAGGGGCACTATAACCTCTTTATTTCTAGATGCAAACCCTTTAGTAATTAGGTGGGCCACATAGAAGGATTTCCTAACTACTTTGGCAATATGATTGTCAAAGAAGAGATGACTATCTACCTATACAACAAATTATAGAGATGACTGATGAATTACCCCTTCATGCTTTTCAATTTTATGATTGGGGTAATGGAACAGCAGTCATTAAACCCAGGGGGAGTAAGGGCATCACACATCATAATCCAGATTAATTTCTTTCTGTTGAGGTGTTCTTCTGAGCTAAAACTCATTGCATCCCATTCCATATAGTCCAATACTCCAAACTTGAAGTGGTGGTCAGGAAAAGCTGAAATATCCCTATACAAGGCATTGGTGTTCTTCCCTTTCTTGATGTCATTCAACACTTGACTGACATGTTTGGCACTATTTTTTCACTTATGCTATCTTGGATATGACTACCTCAATTTGTATAGCTCATGCAGATGTTTCCAAACTTGCATCCCAACATTTGTAGGCAGGACCCAGGGGTAAGCAGGCTATACATGTCAAATCTAGAGATCTCGGATACTTTTATTTTCAGAACTGCTTTATCCTCTTTGAGGACTGGTGTGTTATTATCTATAGTAAAGAAGACCTTGATTATACCAGTTCTTTGGTAATAAAAAATGCAAGCATTAAAAATATTCATTGATTTAACCCTTTTCTTTGTGGGTAATTGATATTTGTTGTCTTTGTGCTGTTTACCATGCACCCCTGAGGTACAAATTGGTTCTTTTAGTTTTTTGTTTGTGCCAATTCCCCTGTTTAGAATTAAGAAGAAGAGCCTCTATTACTGTGCAGTATATACATTTATGCATGGATTCATAAAGTTATCCCTACATTATAACTAGCGAGTCACGGTACTAACGCATGTCAGAAAAACAAAAAAGAGTGAACAAATACTGGTCTATTTAATAACACCATGCTTAGTCCTCATATTGAAGTAATTTCTTGATAAGCCTGTCATATACTGTGTATAGTAATAACTGTCCTGTTTTAGTTCTATACCACCCTCTGTTTCAGTAAGATGGGAAGTGGAAGTTAAAACTTCAGAAGATGGCTTACTGGTAAACCCTATACTACATCCTGTCTCTGCATATCTCAAAATGGCTGAAGATTGACTCACTGACACTTTCACTACAGCATGTAAGTTCTCCTTATTGGATCCAGTTGGACTCTCAGGCATGACCACTTCTCCTATGATGCTTGGTATGTGTCTCAGGATGCATTTATGCAACTGTATATCATCTCCTTGAACTAAATAGGATGTTAGGTTTTGGTACACAGGTTGTACAGTTACTAAGATCTGTGACTGTTGACCTATACTCTGATTCAGCACCACTCTAACCATTTATTCTTGTTTCAGCAATGACAAGTTCTTGGAACTTCTGCCATGAAATGTCTTCAATTTAAACGTTTCCTCAGCAAAAGTTCTGTTGCTTAATTTCTCTTTCCAGTAATTGTAATGAAAAACTATGATGGAAGCTCTGATTACTTGAAGTGGATTATTTCTTTACTCTAGTAATGACAATCAGTAAAATGAAATGGATAAATCACATTTGTTTAGAATATTCTTTAGAGTTTGAATCATGTGCACAAGTTATCTACTGGACTGCAAATGCCTTGGGCTTATAATATCTTCAAATTCCCACATTTTGGAAGCAATTTTTCTGTCTTGCAAATGGTAGACTATAATCTGACATCAATTGTCCTGGTGTTTCATGCCTTGTGAATATTGATATTAGCATGTAAATTACTGGCAACATTACTGGGACCCTAAATTGAATAACCTATGGATATGAGGACTAAAATTCAACACAGAGTAGAAAAGTATGTCTATGTTGAAACAAGTCAAATCCCACTTTTACCCATAGCAACACTGGCATCTCATGAAGTATCAGCTCAAGCTTTCTGATTTTGGTTTTGTGCATGTTGCAAAGTATATAGTCTAATGCTATTAACTCAATTCTGCACTGTCATTTTGGGTCAAAATGTGACATTGATGTTACCTTCCTTCCATATAAACAATTCTCAAGAGTGTTTCATGTGCCTTCATTGACATTTGCCTCCTTAACTGAGATGGAATGTTATCTTTTTCATTTTTGAATAAGAGAACCTGTACACAGGATGAGTCCTTGTTGAACGTACAATATGCTTTGATCAGCTGATGAAGTTGATTCACACAATCTGGTTATCCTGACGTTATATTTTCATGCAGCAACAGCATTTCTATGTTATTTCTCCTTGCAGATTTTAGTTCTTGCAGTTTCTCAGATCTTATTCTTGCAAATGTGCCTTAACGAGTACCTGCAAATGTCCGATTGTGATCCATGTACTTCAATGGTAAACAAGTCTAAAATAAAACAAAATAGGCTTTGCTCAATATGTCATCAATATACCTTAGCTTTCCTGGTTTGTATTGCACTTATGTATTATGCAGTTGAAGAGATAACATTCTTTGTAACCCATCTGATGTTTTTGTAGAGATTTCTTGAGAATACCCTGCAAGGGTTTGTGATTTGCCTTGAGTTTAATACAGTTCTTATATACAGTTGTGAAAGTTCTGGCAACTCAAACCAGTGGATAGGATTTTTCCCTATCCATGCTTATCCAGTTTGTGCATTTAGCAATGCCCTGTTTGCCTGTGCAACATGTCCTTCTTCTTAGAGTAGAAATATTCTTAACCCTCTTTTTACTTGCATTAACTTGCAATGAAATTTGTAAGGATACATCATAATAATTAGTTGTGGTTGCAGTAGTTACTTGCCTCTTTAGCAGTTCACTGCTTCTAGCTAGATCCTCTCACCAATTTTAGACTGTATCCTGCTTTCCCAGAGGTGCATTTTATTGGACAAAGCATGCAGGCTGCATGATTTTTGGATCATGTGGTAGAGCTTACTCACTGGTCTATCAATGTTTCAAGAAAAGACAGAATCTCCATCAAAATAGTTTAAAATTTTAACACAAAAGTATTACAAAATATAAGCTATAATAGAAGCAGCACCTCTGAATTACTTTACATAAAGCTGTTCATTTATGTAATAAGATAGATGATACACTTTTACATGTATACGATGCAAGTTCTGTTCTTTTAAATAATGAGTTGGCAGTCTGTGTCATGTGACCAGGGCCAGGTCATTAATTTGAAGTAATAGTCTGAAATGAAAGTAAATGATGGCATTTCTGGTATGGTGTGCCTCCATGAGCTATCTTGAACTATTATTTAACCAAATACTTTCTACTATTGGTCAAACAATGCATCCTAATTGAAAGGCTGTTTTTCCATAGTAGCCAACAGGGTGCTGGCGGAAATTGGGCTACTGTTGGCCGAAGGAGGAGGAGAAGAGGTGGAAGGCATGGCTGAAGGCAGGAAGAGAGGAGAAAGGCTAGGACTGTGGTAGTGAGGGTCAGAACTTTGAATGTTGGCAGTATGACTGGTATAGGGAGAGAGCTAGCTGATATGATGGACAGAAGGAAGGTTGGTATATTGTGTGTGCAAGAGAAAAGATGAAAGGGGAGTAAGGCTAGGTGTATCGGAGGTGGGTTCAAATTGTTTTATCATGGTGTGGATGGGAGGAGAAATGGCGTAGGAGTTATTCTGAAGGAACAGTATGTGAAGAGTGTTTTGGAGATGAAAAGGGTGTCAGATAGAGTGATGTTTATGAAGCTGGAAATTGATGGTGTAATGATTAATGTTGTTAGTGCATATGCTCCACAAGTTGGGTGTGCAATGGATGAGAAAGAAAAATTTTGGAGTGAATTGGATGAAGTGGTGATGACTGTACCCAAGGGTGAGAGAGTGGTGATTGGAGCAGATTTAAATGGGCATGTTGGTGAAGGGAACAGTGGGGATGAGGAAGTGATGGGTAGGTATGGTGTTAAACAAAGGAATGCAGAAGGTCAGATGGTAGTGGATTTTGCGAAAAGGATGGATATGGCTGTGGTGGATACGTATTTTAACAAGAGGGAGGAGCATTGGGTGACATACAAGAGTGGAGGAAGATGCACACAGGTGGATTATATCTTATGTAGGAGGGCCAGTTTGAAGGAGATTGGAGACTGTAAAGTGGTGGCCAGAGAAAGTGTAGTTAGGCAGCATAGGATGTTGGTTTGTAGGATGACATTGGTGATTAAGAAGAGGAGGAGGAGTGTGAGGGCAGCACCAAAGATCAAATGGTGGAAATTGAAAAAGGGTAATTGTGAGGTGGAGTTCAGGGATGAGTTAAGACAGGCACTGGGTGGCAGAGAAGAGTTACAAAATAGCTGGGTAACTACAGCAGAGCTAGTAAGGGAGACTGCTAGAAAGGTGCTTGGTATCACATCGGGACAGAGGAAGGATGACAAGGAGACATGGTGGTGGAATGAGGAAGTACAGAAGAGTATACAGGCAAAAGAGGTTGGCAACGAAGAAGTGGGATTGTCAGAGAGATGAAGAAAGTAGACAAGAGTATAAGGAGATGAGGTGCATGGTAAAGAGAGAGGTGGTGAAGGCTAAGGATAAGGCATATGAAGAGTTGTATGAAAGGTAGGGCACTAAGGAGGGAGAAAAGGACCTGTTCAGCTTGGCTAGACAGAAGGACCGAGCTAGGAAAGATGTGCAGCAGGTAAAGGTGATAAAGGATAATGAGGGAAATATACTCACAAGTGAGGAGAGTGTGTTGAGGAGATGGAAAGAGTACTTTGAGGGGTTGATGAATGAAGAGAATGAGAGGGAGAGAAGGTTGGATGATGTAGGGATAGTGAATCATGAAGTACAATGGATTAGCAAGGAGGAAGTAAGGATAGCTATGAAGAGAATGAAGAATGGAAAGGCTGTTGGCCCAGATGACATACCTGTGGAAGCATGGAGGTGTTTAGGTGAAATGGCAGTGGAGTTTTTAACCAGATTGTTTAATGAAATCTTGGAAAGTGAGAGGATGCCTGAGGAATGGAGAAAAATTATTTTGGTACCAATTTTTAAGAATAAGGGTGATGTGCAGAGCTGTAGTAACTACAGAGGGATTAAATTGATCTGTCACAGCATGAAGGTATGGGAAAGAGTAGTGGAAGCTAGGTTAAGAAGGGATGTGATGATTAGTGAACAGCAGCATGGTTTCATGCTGGGAAAGAGCACTACAGATGCGATGTTTGCTCTGAGAGTGTTGATGGAGAAGTACAGAGAATGTCAGAAGGAGTTGCATTGTGTTTTTGTAGACTTGGAGAAAGCATATGGCAGGGTGCCTAGAGATCAGTTGTGGTATTGTATGAGGAAGTCAGGAGTGTCAGAGAAGTATGGAAGAGTAGTACAGGATATGTACGAGGGTAGTGTGACAGCGGTGAGGTCTGCGGTGGGAGTGACGGATGCGTTTAAGGTGGAGGTGGGGTTACATCAAGGATCAGCTCTGAGCCCTTTCTTATTTGCAATGGTGATGGACAGGTTGACAGACAAGATCAGACAGGAGTCCCCATGGACTATGATGTTTGCAGATGACATTGTGATTTGTAGTGAGAGTAGGGAACAGGTGGAGGAGACCCTGGAGAGATGGAGATATGCTCTAGAGAGAAGAGGAATGAAGGTCAGCAGGACTAAGATAGAATATATGTGTGTGAATGAGAGGGAGGATAGAGGAATGGTGAGGATGCAAGGAGTAGAGGTGGTGAAGGTGGATGAGTTTAAATACTTGGGGTCAATAGTTCACAGTAACAGTGAGTGTGGAAGAGAGGTGAAGAAGAGAGTACAGGCAGGATGGAGTGGGTGGAGAAGAGTGTCAGGAGTGATTTGTGACAGACGAGTACCTGGAAGAGTGAAAAGGAAGGTCTACAAGAGGGTAGTGAGACCAGCTATGTTATATGGGTTGGAGACAGTGGCATTGACAAAAAGCAGGAGTTTGAGCTGGATGTGGCAGAGTTAAAGATGTTAAGATTTGCAATGGGTGTGACGAGGGTGGACAGGATTAGGAATAATTATATTAGAGGGTCAGCCCAGGTTGGAAGGTTTGGAGACAAAGCCAGAGAGGCAAGATTACGTTGGTTTGGACATGTGCTGAGAAGGGATGTGGAGTATATTGGGAAAAAGATGCTAAGGATGAAGCTACCAGGTAACAGGAAAAGAGGAAGGCCTAAGATAAGGTTTATGGATGTAGTGAGAGAGGACATGCAGGTGGTTGGTGTGACAGAGCAAGATGCAGAGGACAGGAAGAAATGGAAACAGGTGATCCGCTGTGGCGACCCCTAACGGGAACAGTCAAAAGAAGATGATGATGATTGGTCAAACAATACATCGTAATTGAAAGGCTGTTTTTCCATAGTTTCCATTTTCTATGTTTATATCACATTTGCCTTAACTGCAGGCCAACTTTATGACTGCAAAAGGCATGTACACTGAAGCCATATATTGTACTTAGTCACTCACTTGTGTTTTTTCACATGTTGATGTAAAATATTAAAAATAATTTGTTTAAACCTCACATTTATTCTAAATTTCAAATTCACAGAACTTCACTAGTTTTGCAATTTTTAGAGTGGATACATCTTCAGTGTTTCCCTGAGCAGGATTTTTCTGAGTTGCATGGAGTCTATTCACATAGGTAACTTATATTCCTCTCTGCTAACAACTAGAGGTGGAGTTGTATATGGCCTCTAACTGCAGTCACATCACATATCTGAATCACAATTGTCTTTGACTGTCATGTGCTGTGCCTCATCTAGAGGGAAGCAGAGTATAGGAGAACATTCAGAGATATAAAAATAAGAAACTCGAAAGCCCTCTGGCACAACATTTTCACAATGTCATGCTGGTGACTCTGAGGGTCTACAGGGTACAATTTTAGAAAAGATTGAAAAACAAAATGAGCTTGTTAATGTTAAGAAGAAGCTTCTGTATAAAGAAGCCCTTTCTATTTTAAAATATGGAACTTTAGCCCCTGTTGGGATTAATATAGAATGTAGTTGGAAAGTTTTAATATGACTTTTAATTGCTTAATTGATCAGTGGTGTAGAGTGTTTAATTGTATTATATAAAAGGTGTGTTTTTTGTACTAGTTTCTTTACTCCATTAAAGGCATTGTTGTGCCGAGGCGCTAGAGAGATTTAATAAACGTCATCCTATTTATTTTGGACGCTGGTTGGTCATATTTTACTTTTCTGCTACGTGTCTCTGTTGTGTATTCTTTCCATGTCCAGTGATCCATCGTATAACTTGCTGAGGATTTTCAAGCAAGAGCATAATGATTCAACACAGCGAAGTACTGAGCAATATACAGTACAGATGGGGGAGCAGGTGTAGATCATGGTACTACTGCTGCCCGAGAGTTAGAAAGTATGAAACACTGGGAGAAATTCTTACGAGAAGAAAATAAAAGGAGGACTAATAATCTGTTCTCAGTAACTGGACAGTGTCTAGTTGGTTCATTACCTGCAGAGATGCAAAAAACATATGACCAGTTGGAAAGATTGATGAATAAAGAACTAATGCTGTATTTTAACATCCTCAGTTTGCAGCAGTATTTAGAGTTGGATGTGACACCCAGGGGCCTGAGGGCATTTAAAAGTCCATCAACTCCATTTGATGCTAATGATGAGGAAAACAAAAAGTTCAGAGATGGGTTGACACAGCCTATAGATGCTCCATTTTAGTGGAGCGTGACCTGATAAAATAGAGTAAACTGAAGGAAGAAATATCATCAGTGTGTGATACTTTGGTGGCTAACATGTCTGCTGGTAAGCTGGAGCAGTATTTATGTGACATTAATAACAAACTAGCAGATGTGGAGAAATGGCTCCTAGCTATGAAAAAGAATAAGTTGCTAAGAGACCTTAATGACAACAAAAATGGCTCTGCTTTTTTGTGGAAATCCAATAGAAACAGACCATGTAAAGATGTCCAGTTCCAGGTACCTGAAGGAGATATAGAGCAGTATGAAGGCGTGGCATTGTCTTTTGAATATATGGAAGAATCTACAGACTGGGATAGTGATTATACAGAATATCCAGAGCTACCTCCAGCCAAAGAACCCCATTATATGCAACAGACATTTTGTAAAGAAAAGATGTAGGGAAATGTTAAAAAATGGGGGCGGAATGCTTATGGGTCCAGTGGGGATGAACAACAACAACAGGAACAACACTTGCAACAGATGTACAAAAGATTTAAGAGAAATTAATGTACTGACTGATTGTGTTGTAAAAGATGATAATGTTGATTATATCATTAATCTATAAGGTTATGCACTAAGTGATTGTCAGGTAGCTGTATTAAATCTGGCTCTTAAGTTTGTTCCTACTGTTATGCCCAGGCTTCATATGATTAAAAATATATTTTTTGCTTGGTGAGAAGTCTACATTTAAGGATTTTTTTTTTTTCAAAATAATAATAACTGTTGTGGAGTTGAGCAATACTTAAATAAATCATATGAAACTGACTCAAGTTTTTACTTAGGTGTTTCTGATGTTGAATAATATGGTGCATGTAATGCTATTGTAAACTTGATACTAACATGATGCCTTTTAAAACACACTTTATTCCAATTTTTATTCATGATGGAGTACAACAGTTCTCCATAATGTTAAATGTTGCTATAGAGTCAATTTTTAATGAGTTTATGAGAAATAAAAAACAGGTTAGATACAATTTAATTAGACAGGAATGCCAGGCTTTGAAAAAATTAAGTGGTAAAGGAGAAATAATTTTCAAACCAGCTGATAAAGGAAACAAAGTGGTTATGTTACACTATGAACAAATTTTGAAAATGTGTTATGAGCATCTAGATGATACCGAAACATACAGTAAAGCCCATATTGTGCAGTATAAGGAAGCAATTAGGAAATATCAAGAATTACTAATGAAGGGTGAAAGGTTGGGCAACTTGGGCTATTTTTCAGAGGAAGATGTGAACAAAAACTTAGTATAGAAGAATGTGAGATGGCTACTTTCTACTGTCTCCCCAAAGTACATACACATATGAGTAATCCCCCAGGCAGACTGATGGTATCGGTTTATAAATATTTTTTGAATAAAAAAGGTATTTTCTTGCACAGTTATTTGTTAAATGTAGTTAAAAAACAGCCATTATACATTAAAGATACGCTTGATTTTTTGAATAAAATAGCTAAGATACAATAGCAGAAGGATATGTTTTGGTTAGTAATTGATGTAAAGAGTTTATATAATAGCATCAAGCATATAAATGGGATTGAAGCCCTTGAATTTGCATTGGAAGTAGTCCATTGGCTATGTATATAATAGAATTGGTAGATTTTAGTCTGAGAAATATTTTTTTTAGTTTAATGGTACCTTAGATCATCAATAACAAGTTACAGTCATGGGGGTGGCTTTCGCCCCTATGAATGCTAATATAATGATGGGTCTATTTGAACATGAGTACATATATAAAAATGAGTTTTTCAAGCAATATGTCTATCTTTATTATAGATACATAGATAATCTTATATTTGTCTGCCGGGTGGAATATGATGAGGTTATGCAATTTATTGGGGAACTGCAGAGGAATAGATTTGGTCTGCAGTTTGATGAACCATTATATGGACAACAAGTAACATTCTTAGATGTGTATTTAGAGGGGAGATTAAATGAAGATATAAAAACTAAAGTATATAGGAAATTTCTGGATAGTAACCATTTCCATCATAGAACTAGCTTCCACCCTTTACATCTTATGAAGTCACTGCCATGTGGTGAGCTAATGAGGGTTAAAGCAATATGTAATGATGAAAAAGTCTTGGAAGAAGAATTTAAAAGAACAGTAAAAATGTTCATTCGAAGGGGATATGATGAAGGAATAGTAAGAGATTCTTTGCATAAGGTGAAGAAAGAAAATGTTAATAAAATTGAGTATAACTATGGAAGTAATATAAGACAGAAAGAATATGAACAACATAAAATATATGTGGTTGCTACCTATGACCTTTTGAATGAACAAATAGTTGGGGTTATAAAACAACATTGGGATTATCTTTTTAAATTTAAAGAATGTATGGATCTGTGTAGGTCCACTATGTTTTCATTTTGGAGGGGTAGAAGTATTAAAGACTGGTTAGTGCACAGTAAATCTGTGAGTCCAATTAATAGGAAGTACAAGTTTCCTACACAAAGGGGGACCATCCCCTGTGGTAAATGTGTAGCATGTAGATATATAGTTTGTACTTTTGAATATGTAAATGGACATAGATTTGATCTACTGAATAAGTTTTATTGTAATACAGAATGTATAATCTAGACTCTGAAATGGAAGGCTTTCAAGTTGTATCTGCAGGAACATGTCAGAGATATAAAAAATAAGAAATCTAAAAGCCCTCTGGCACAACATTTTTTACAGTGTCATGGTGGTGACCCTTAGGGTCTACAGGGTACAATTTTAAAAAAGGTTGAAAAACAAAATGAGCTTCTTAATGTTAAGAAAAAGCCTCTGCATAAAGAAGCACTTTTTATTTTAAAATATGGAACTATAGTGCCTGTTGTGATTAATATAGAATGGAGTTGGAAAGTTTTAATTTGACTTTTAATTGTTTAATTGATCAATGGTGTAGAGTGTTTAATTGTATTATATGAGAGGTGTGGTTTTGTACTGGTTTCTTTACTCCATTGAAGGCATTGTTGTCCTGAGGTGCTAGAGACATTTAATAAACTTCATCCTATTTATTTTGGATGCTGGTTGGTCGTATTTTGCTTTTCTACTATGTGCCATTGTTGGTGTAGGAGAACATTGTTAGTTTTGATACAAGGAATACATTTGATATAATGTCAATTGGGATTTTATGAGATGGGTAAAGGCAGCATGGGCATTCCCTGTTAGAATGATAGGGTTAATTGGTAAGATTTATGCAGTCAAGAGTTAAAGTGGGAGAGCTCCATTCCAACAAGTTGTGTTTGAACAGTGGGACAAGGCAGGGGTGTCTTCTTTCCCCTTTGTTACTTTCCTTATATTTAGAGCCATTAGCAAAGAAAATAAGTGACTCACAAATTCAAGGCTAAAACTGGTATAGTAATCAAGGAAAATTTGCTTTTTTTTCACATGGCATTATTTTGTACTTGACAAATCCAGAAAAGGATATCTCAGTGTTGCAGAATCATTTAAGACAGATCCAACTCTTTTCATGATATAAAATTAATGAAGATTAAACAAAATCTATAGCAGTAAATTAAGTACCCACATATGAATTGGTCAGCATTACCCATTTTTTATGGGGCCATAATAAGATGTCTTTAGATGCATGGATTAAAAAGCATTCTATTATGGCAACTAAGGATATGTGAAAAAAAAATAAGCAAAATATAATACAAAAATATTGATTGTGTAGATGGATAGTAAGATACAAGCAGTGAGGTTTGTAGTCCCTTTAGTTTTCTATCCAGGTCATGTGTATATTTTATCAACTGCAAGATAAGTAGTAGAAAGAGTTGAATGAATTTATTTTGGTGGGGAAGATGGCAAGAGTTGAGTGGGATTAGTAGATTCTCCCAAAAGAACAAAGTGGTTTAGGATTGCCTGATCTAAAGAGATATTTTAGAGCTATACAGTTAAGGTTCATATTCATACTCAAGAAAAAGCATATAAGTCAAAATGTAAAGGAAGGATGATGAAACAAAGGGAGGGAGTTTGAAAAGGAGGAGAGAGAAGGAGTTTGGAAACAGGTCATTAAGGAGACTAAAAATAACCATAGTGAATAGTATATGCATAAAGTAGCATTAATTATTCCTAGAACTAAGCCACCAGAGAAATGGAGAAAGGACATTTCATGAATATGGATGACTATAAATAGAAGCATAGAAAGCAAGCACAAAAAGAGGCAAGAATTTAATGGAGAAAATTAGCAAACAACCTAAGGTTTTGGAGCAAATAACTAGAGAGGTTCCTGCAACAGAGTAGGATGATGCTAAGTGGAAGCTTGGACTGCAGCTTAGAAACTGTCTTCCTGACCAGCAGTTGATAACAGTATACAGACAAAGAGAAAGGGATATGGGATTATTAAATGAAATATCATCACTGGTAGTGTTTTTAGTTGAGTCTAGAACAGAAGCTGCTGTTAAAAAGGGATACGGAGTAGGCCATATAACATATTGTATGATAACTATAATAGTCAGTCAGAGTAGGTTAGAAAAGATTGGGAGGAGAGAAGGGAAAGGCTTGCACAAAGAGAAATGGGAGGACATCTCTACAACTCTAAAGTATTCAAGTCCACAAAGTTTAGGATTTTTGCTTGGATGTATTTATTTATGCATGTTTATACCTCCAGCAGGCTTCAGAATATTTTTCCTCAGGTAGATAGAAAATGCTAGTGGTTTGACTGTAAAGAGAAAGAGGTAATTTTAAACATTTTTTGTGAATGTATTAAGATAGCGTATTTTAAAAACTTAGTACAGAATGCTTTGTCAGAAATTTGAGGAGCAAATGGTTTATCAAAGGAAATTCATATTATGAGCTGAGCTATAGGATCTGGATTGCCCAGACATAGTGCAGAGTGGTGCTAGCAGTAGAGAACTGAAAAAGCGACTACTTTCCAGATTTAAGTATATTTTTTGCTGTTTCTACCTGTGCGACCTTCTTTTCTTGCTGTAAACGAAGTTTAAACTGCTATTTTATCTGTATTGAGCATTTTTATTACCTGCACTTAAGTTAAAGTTTTGTTTGTTTAATTTTACTGTTGAGGCTGCCCACTCAAGTGTGCTAGCCTGTGCATTTAATATACTGCTGTTTCCCCGCATTTTTCTGTAGTTTTCTTACAAAAAAAAAAAATCCTTGTTTTCCCGCCTTTTTTGACAAGAATAGTCCAGTATACAGGCTTTGCTGTATTCTGGTCTTTGGGATAGTTCCTGTGTTGCCCATTACCTTACTTGGATAGAAGGAAGTTTCTTTGCTCACCAGTGGGAGTGGGGAGCCTTGAGCAGCCTATCTGTTCCTGAAGGAGTGACCTCAGCACAAGATCTAGTAGTAATTGATCGTTTTGGACCATTTCTAGTTCTTTTGAAGTTCCCTGTATAAAAATCTGCGTTTGTGTGGCTTTGTGCAGCTTTGCGTGAGTGTGCGCATAGCGCAGTGCCAGTTAAACAAGTTTAAACAATTTCTGGCTCCGCCAAGTCTGCTTTTCAGTTTTTTCCTTAAAACTGCTCTACCTTCAATAAAATCAGTCTATTCTCTATCTAAAAAGCCCAGCACTTCATCCTAAAGCATTTTTACACAGGTAAAGCACTCTTGAACAAAAGAAAGCACTACATCCACCTACAATCCCCTTGAGTACCCATTTCCCTTTAGGTCCTTTCTGACTCAGTACTCAGCAATCCTTTACACTATTCTAGCATGTCGAGAGGTCAATTACTGGCGTCCTCTCCAGTTCAGCTGGTGAATCTGGGAATTTTGAAGCAATGTTATAACTGCCTCATGTACACAGACAACTCTCTCCTCCTCCCAACAAATACAAATATATGTGAGAGATGCAACTATATAGCCAAACTGGAGGCTGAGCTCTCTCGACTCAGTACTGGCAAAACTAGTCAGGAGGAGAAGGTAACCACACACACCACAAACCCAGTCTCACATAGACCTACCACAACTGCAAACCAAACACATAAACACACAAAAACATACTCGGAGGCTCTAATTAAAAATCTACCAAAACAACGGAGGCCTCCAAAGCAGACATCCAAGCAACCACTACCTCAAAACATAGCACATGCAACACATAGTTCGCAAAGTCGGTGTGCCAAACAGTCACAGCCCTTAAGGCCAAACAACATGCCTGATACACTTGTAATAGGTGACTCCATAGTCAGACACACTGACGTCCCACTCACCAGACTGAAGAAGGAAAAGGTTACAGTAAGCTGCCTGTCGGCTAGAATCCGCCACATAACACAAGCACTCAGGTCACTCCAAAGCAAGTACAAATATGATTCAGTCATTGTCCATGCCGGTGTGAATGACCTGAGACGTACCTCCCTGGACTACATGAAAAGAGACATAGAGGAGCTCTCTGATTACGTAGCCCAGGCCAGTATGACCCTGACCCTGAGCAGCATCTTACCCTCACCAAGAATGATGCCACAGTACAAAGACAAAATGATCAGCTTTAACAATTGGCTCAATTACCGGTGTCATTCTAAGGGGATCCAATGTCTGTCTGCTTGGGATGACATGCTTGACAAGCCACGCTGCTTCGCAAGGGACGGCTTGCACCTGTCACCCCTGGGCTTCCAGATATTGGCCAAGGCTCTTGCCACCCTCATAGTGCCTTTTTTAGGCAAGGCTCAAAAGACAAACTCACCTCCCTAGAAAACACAAGTGGAAAAATACTAAGGGTAATGCTGCTCAATGCCAGAAGTCTAAACCTCAAGATGCATGCTCTCGAAGCCCTCCTCAGTATGGAGAACATCGATGCCTGTGCAGTCACTGAAACCTGGTTCAAGGCTCCTGAGAGCACCCCAGCACTACCAGGTTATACCTCATATCATGCTTTTTGGCCCCAAAACTTGGACCGAACCACAAAAGGAAGGGAAGTATCCATATTCATCAAAGATACCCACACCTCCAGGTTAGTGGCAACTCACGAAGCATCGGAGACCATCCATGTGCAACTAACCGTAGGCAAAACTGCCCTATAGCTTGTAGCATGCTACAGACCACCCTCTCAAACTCAGGAACCCCACTCAGCCTTCCTGAAGACACTGGAGAGTATGAACGTCTCTCCAAATACCATCATATTGGGAGACTTCAACTACCCAAACATAGACTGGGAGCATTACTCAAGCTCCAACACCCTAGACCAAAGGTTCCTAGAATTCATAAACTCAAATGCGATGGAACAACTAGTCACCACTCCCACAAGAGGAGATAATATACTAGACCTGATCATCACAAACATGGGGACACAATGCTCCACACCAGAAGTATACCCCTCATTGGTGAGATCAGACCATAAATTAATCTCATTGGAAATCCACATCCCGCCTCCACCCCCAGCACAAAAGACAACAGTGAAGAATTTCTCAAAAGCTGACTTCACACTTCTTAAGACTGAAGTGGTATCCTTCAAGGCCCCTGGGCCAGTGGAAACCACAGCCCACACTGCTGAATCCTTTATAAACGCTTTCTATGGACACCTTCAAGAATGCATGGATCATGCAATCCCAAATAAAACCAAGACCCATTCCCCCAAAGGCAGGCGTCCTGTCTGGTGGACCCCAGCCATTAACAAGCTTTACAACAGGAGGAGGAAGCTACTACATGACAGAGCAAAATCCCCAAAAGGGAAGGCATCTCTGATCAGTACTAGCAAAAAACTACAATCACTCATAAAATCATCCAAGGCCAACTTTGAGAGAAAAATCACAAAAGACACTAAAGACAATCACAAGGCCTTCTTTAGTTATGTTAGAAGCCTGGGTAGAAACTGCCAGATATGCTCAGAGTTAGTCCAAAATGACAAAAAATACACTGAACCCACAGACATTGCCAACATACTGGCAGACAGGTTCAGTGCAAATCCCCCCCCCTCCCCCCCCAAAAGGAGAAATATCTATCCCAGCAGAGTGTAGCCTCCCTGACATCTCAGATGCCCAGGTGAGAGCCGCCCTCCAAAGCTAAAAACACAGCATCAATGGGACCAGACGGTGTCCCGGGTTGCGTGCTACATGAACTCCAAGAGGAGCTAAACCCGCACATAAGGCTGCTGTTTAATCTTAGCCTTACTACAGGATACGTACCCAAAGAATGGCGTACAGCAACAGTGGTCCCACTCCACAAAGGAGGTGCTTCTACAGACCCTGGAAATTACCACCCCATAAGCTTGACGAGCCTGGTCTGCAAAGCTATGGAGAGGATCATTATGGAACTCATAAACAAAGACATTGGGGACCTACAGACAGTGGATCCTACCCAATTTGGCTTTGTCAAGTGCAGATCCTGCCTTCTGAACCTGGTCGACTTTTTTGAAACAGTCACTAAGGCCATTGATGAGGGTAAGGCAGTTTACACAGCCTACTTTGAACTTGCAAAAGCCTTCGACACAATACCCCACTCGGGCATCATAGACAAGCTCACCAGCTTAAATGTAAACCCATATGTTATAAGATGGGTTGCAAACTGGCTCAAGGACAGAACCAACAAGGTCAGAATTGCTGGAGCCATGTCAGACTCTAAGCCAGTCACAAGCGGTGTCCCACAGGGCTCGGTCCTGGGACCCCTCTTGTTCGGCATTTATTTTTCTGAGGTGCAAGCAAACATAGGAGGATTGTGGCTGACAAAGTTCGCAGATGACTGCAAACTGGGCGCCGTAATTGATACTCCAGCGGACACAAGCATCCTTCAGAAAGGCCTCATAGAAACGAATAACTGGTGCCAGAGCCATGGCCTTAAACTGAACGCCAAAAAATGTATAGTCATACCCTTTGGGAAAAACAAAGTACCCACAAATTACCACATAGGTGGTAATCCATTAAGTATGGAAGAAGTAATCAGGGACCTAGGAACCCAAGTTGACAGTAACCTCTCATTTGACACTCACATTGCAAAGGTGGTTAGGAAGACCTTCTATATTACCCACCTTATCATGAAAGGATTCACATCTAGATCAAAAGAGGTCATTGTGCCCCTATACTCTTCCCTTATCAGGCCCATAATTGAGTACAATGCTCCATTTGGGATGTACCTTACCCGACACCTGCAGCAGTTAGAAAGACCCCAAAAGTACCTCACCAAGAGGATCAAGGGTCTCAAACATATGTCATATGCTGCCCGGCTGAAGAAACTCCAGCTCTATTCAGTCGCATACCGCCTACTCAGAGGCGATCTATGCCTGACGTACAAGGCCATGTCCAATCCAGAATTAATGGACATGCTCCACCTCAGAAAATCCAAATCCACCAGAGCCACGAGAGCGAGAGATTTGAACCTCAACACAGAAATAAATAGGACGTGCTGGAGGGACAGATTCATAACCCAGAGGCTCCCTACACTCTGGAACAGAATCCCAGTCCATGTTAGGCAGAGCCCCTCACTGACTCTCTTCAAGAGAAACCTTGACGAGTGAATGGGAGATCGTAGGTTTACCCCGGGGGTCATCTCTGTGTCACTACTAGACAGAGGCACAGTAAACTAAACCCTAAATGGGCATAGTACTCTCATTCCAAGGGGTGGCGAAAGCCACACACACTCTGGCTAGGCTTATAAATACCCTAGGGCAGATAGCCTAGTATGTACCTATGAACCTATGAACCTATGAACCTATGAAGCATTACTAAATGTAATGCCATTAGGTGAAGAAAAGCAGTTACTAGAAATAGAAATCAAAATCTAAACCAAATGTAAATGAAGTACTTTTGTCTACTATGTGCATCTGAATAGGTTATACATACATGCATACACATATTTCAAGTTTGGCCAATAATGCCCTTCTAGCCTGCCAATATACCAAAAGAGTTTTTCCTATATTAAGTGTCCAGGCTCTTCTTAAAAATAACCAAACTAGTGATTGCTATAATGTAATTTAGTAGTCTAGTTCATGCATCATCTACTCTCTCAGAGAACCAGTTAGCACACTTCTCATTCCCACAAAGTCTTCTACATAGGTTGTCTGATAATTCTCTACTAGTTTTTGATAACCCCAAACATTTCCAGACATAGTTGACATTAAATTCACTATATACCTAAATAAGGTCTCCTCTTAAATATCTGTATGAGACACTGTGCAAGTTCAAATGTTTTAGTATTTTGCAACAACTTAAATTTTTGCATCTGTGGATACCCTTGATATATTTCTTCTGCACTCTTTCCAGTTTACTCATGCTTGTTTTCTTCTATGGTTTCCATATTGTTATTCCATACTCACATTTGGGTTTAATATAACAAACAAACAATGACTTCATCATTTCTGGTTTCCTAGACTTTGTAAATCTTTTCATACAACCTATAGTTCTATAACTATCATTAATTAATTGGTTGACATGATTAGAAAAACAAAGAGTTGGATCTACCCATATACCTATGTCCATAAATGAAACTACAGTTTGAATCACTGTATGCTGTATTAAGTATTCACCAATCAATTTATGTCTCCCAAATTTTACATGGTTAGTTTTTGATGGATTTATCAGCATATTATTCTCCTGTGCCCAAATAGTCAATTTGGTCAACTTATTTTGGAGACATGTAATCAGCTTATTTATTTTCAAGTCATCTGCATACAGACTGTAGAACACCTCAAATGAAAAAGGTAGATCTTAAAGATACAATCTAAACAAGTATGGGCCAAGGAAAGAGTGCTGTCAGACATCCTGACTGTAACCTTGAATTTCACCTGTCCAATTGCTATATGATACTTACCATGTCCTATTTGTAAGTGATACAGCTATCCATCTTATCAAGAGTACATCAATACCTAGTTGCTATAATTTATTGATCAGTGTGTTGTGTATGATTCTATCAAATGCTGATGTCAGATCTGTATAAAATATATCACAGTGCAATTTTTCATTCATAGTTGTTATTATATTTTTATAGAACATCATGTCACATGTGGTCTTAAATCTATTTTCAACATATGCGTGCTGATATATGGTTTCAAGTCACAACCTTTCCAGTTCTGACAATAGCTTATCCAATATAACTTTCTCCATTATTTTTACATAACACAAAGATAGACTTATGGGTCTATATGAATTTGGGTTTGTCCTACTTTCCTTTCCCTTAAAGACAGGTTTAATAAATACATGTCTCCATTCACGAGGAATCTCCTCATATTTATACAACCTAGTAAATAACAAATATAATGGTATTATAACTTTATGCTGAAGGGCTCTCAGGTCATTATTTCAATATAATCTAATTTGATTTCAGTATCTGAGGTTACCTGTATGTCACTTGGACAATTTATCACCTCCTTTGTGAAGCCAAATTACTTTGTATAAGATTTGGTAAATATATCTATAAACTGGTGTGTCTGAGAAAAACATTTAGAATCTACACACAGCCTGTCAGTTTATATGGGTTTCATCCTACTACATCTCAAGTATCTATAAAATGTTTTCCTTTTATGCTCAATATCTTTCTCTAAATTTTCTTCATCTTGATCTTGTCTCACACTGTTTAATTTGTCTGTCCAGCTTGTTTATTTCAGTTTTCAAAGTTGTAGTTTGAAGTTTTCCCATTTCATATATTTTTGACTCTCACCTTAATCAATTTTCCTGTTTTTATGGACATATTTCCTCCCAATATTGTATGCCTTCATCATGATGTTAGATATTGTTTATTTATTTATTTATTTACTTATTTATTTTTGAATTCAGTTTTTCTTTCAAAGCTTTCCACATTTCTTCTGCAGTTTTTCCACTGAATGCATCACTCCAATTAGTTTAACATAGTGACTGTTTTGCTTCAATGTAATCTGCTATTATTCTTCTGTGTATTGGTTTAGATTTCTGTTTGGCAGAATTATCTAGAAACAAATTAACCTTTATAACCTCATGATCATAGGACATCAACAATGTTAAAATTTGGCATGAAGTAACAGTAATTTCTTTGGGAAAACAAAGAATGTCTAGTATGTTACATTCCCTGGTAGGCTTTTTTACAATCAGAAGAAATTGTTTTTTCTGAACATAGGTTATAAATAAATAATTTCCTTACTAATGTTGTTGAATGAATATTATTCCAGTCTCTTTTTTTGTAAATTTAAATATCCAGACACTATTATTTTTGCTTCCTGTGTTTCATGCAAGAAATGCAAGACTTCTTCTAAGTCAACAGCACTAGACTTTGATGGTCTAGACACTCTAATAATTGTTATATATTCCAGGATTGTCTTTATTATCACAGTTACACAATCTGCACTATTGGTGTTATCATTGAACATGTATTAGTCATAGGTCTTATAATTTTTAATCCCTATCAAAACACCTCACCTGATTTTTTGATAGAATGTTACAACAAAAACAATTATACCCTGACAAAATTGGTTTCCAGTCATTGTTCTTTACAAATGATTCACAAACAATAACAACATCAATCTAATGGAACACAGCAAATTTTCTAATAAAAAAATTGTCTTATTAATGCTCCTAGCATAAAGAACCCTCAGAGATGCATCAAATGTTGCTTTCTGTGAATTGTTATATTTTTGACCTGGCAAAAGTCCTGCCTTGTGTTTGTCAAATACTGCAAAATATATGCTGCAAAAATTCTATTCCCTGATCTTGACAAGTGAATACCATCCTGTCTAAACACTTGTGTGCCCAAAATTAGACTCAGATCCTCTATATGCTTCCATTTTTTAAAATGGGACTTTTTTCATGTACAAATTTACCCCCCCAAAAAAATTTCATTCACGGAGATCTGACTCTCCTTTTATATGTGGTTTGGGAAAAATCTGTCCCAACATCTGTACAAGCTATGCCATCTAAGAGGGCTGTAAGTTCTCTACTAAAAGAGTCCTTGCAGATAAAATAATTTGTACTGACATGAATAAAAACAGAAAAATGAAAAAAGGAAGAAAAAACACAGCACAAAACCAACAAACTGTACTCAGTCAATGCCTCATCCAAGAAGAATTGATCAATAAACAAGTAACACACCCACTAAATGAAGAAAACTAAAACTTAGTGCTGTTGTCCAACAAAATGTCAGGACTTCATCAGAGTATAAAATCACTTAAACAAAAACCTATTTACAGCTTTCCAATAAAACAATAACTATTCTAATTGGTCAAACAATAACCAAATTAATCCAATAATTAACCCTTTGTTAGCTTTAAAGTTGAATGCAGCATATTTACAACTAGCTTAAAAAAACAGAGTGGACCAAAAATATATAAATAAAAATAAAAATAAATACATGAATGCACAAATATTTACATATTTATTTAAATAAAATACAATACTATTGAAAAGGAAATTTAGTAACTAAGTGTTTTTATTTTAAGAAAACTAGAAGGAGAAATATGGTCAGGTCATTAAGCCCCCAAGATCTGGCCACATTAGTTCTAGTCTGCCACTCAGTTTTTTTAAGTTCTAGCCAAATCTTAGTAGGTCCTCCCCATTTATTCTCTTCTACAACTATTATAACAAAAAAATTGAAACTGTGACCCGTATTCTTCTCAATGTGTCTCTATAAGGCATTGGACATGTTCTTGTTACCAGTGTCATTAACAAGATCATATGCCTGCTCCTTTAATCTCCTTTCTGTTTTTCCTATATAGAAGGAGGGGCAGTCCTGACAGGTTGCCACATAGACAACCATCTTAGTATCACACGTATATCTAGTCAGGCAAAAATATTCTCCTGTATCCACAGATGTATACAGATTCCCCTCAAAAATAAACCTACACTAGGGATAGTATCACCTGCACTTAGTCATGCAGCATTTTTACATTTCTGGCTAGTACCAAAATTAATAGATTCCAAAAAGTTCTTAAAATTCCTGTCCCTCCTATAAATAATAATGGGTTTTTCTCCCACTTTACCCTTGTCCATTCCACCTATGTCAAATATTTTCCAATTACTGGACACTATATTTCTAACGTTTTGGCCTCTATGTTATAAGTTATAATAAGACCATTATTAAAATTCTTGGGGTTATTAAAAGTCGCATTCTTACCAATCCAAGTGAGCAGGTCAGTACCTAGGAGGAGTTTAAAAGTACCATCGGTTCTTCTATAATAAACCTCCTTAAAAATCCTATCTTAAGAAGCCTAGCAGATAAGCCTTGTTGAGAAGCATCACCTTAAGCTTCTCTCCTTCAAATAAAAATCTTCAACCTTAGAAACCATTTTGGCTATTCTAACTAAATGCCCTTTAACCAGGGCTCCTTTTTGATGTAATGTATGCCAGCTGTCAAAATGAAACAGGGTATTGGAGTAAGTAAGCTTCCAATATAGCTTAGTATAAAATCCCTGTTATGATGGCCAATCAAAATTTCTGTATCAAGGTAAAAAATATTGACACTGGACTTCTTGATCATAAATCTTAAGAAGTCAGTAGGGTTGTTAATGAAGTTAAAAAACTCAGTTAATCTGTCATCAGTATCATCCAAAAAATCAAGAGGCCATCCAAGAATTGTCTGTAATATACCCAATAGATTGACAAAATCCAAGTTAAAGACAAAATTCTATTCCCAGTAAGCTACTACAATTTTAGCAAAAATGGGAGCACTTGCTGCCCCATTGCTACCCCTGTTTTTTGCCTGAAAATGGTTCCTTCAAACCAGATGAAATTATTTTCAAGAACAATCTCCATTAAGGTTCTCAGTTCAAGCAAGGTATCATTATCAAAACTACTTCTGAAAGTTCAATTTTCTCAAAACCAGTCAATTCCACAATGGTGGGGTATGACCAAAAAAAAATCTGTGACATCAAAAGTCACCAAAGCTAGTTGTTTATTATATTGACCTTTATGTATTTTGGAAAGAAAATCACACGAATCCTTCAAAATTTGACCCACATCCTCCAGTACCTCTTTTAGTTTAAAGTCAATGAACTTAGTGAATCCATAAGTTTTAGATGCTTTTGCATCTATGATGGGTCATAAGGGGGGGGGGTACAAATATCCTTATGTATTTTTGGTATCATAAAAATACCCAGTATATGGGGAAACTCTACTTTAAGATAAGATTATTCTGATTCTGTAATTAACTCCTGCAATAATAAATCACCTAAGGTAACATCCATTTTCTGGTATGCAATATTGAGTTTGTTCCTAGAGATCTTGTCATATTTTTTGTAAACAATATAGTTTCTGTTTTACAATTAGAGTTCATTTTATCCATCACTACTAAACCCCTTCCCTTGTCTGGTTTTATAAATCTTAACCCCTTGTTCATACTTAAATCCTGTAAAAATTTAATTTCCCCCTTAGTCAAATTGGTCTTATTGTTATTTCTACCATATGGAATATTCTTTCTAATATCCATCTCACACAGCTTCTCAAATAGATTGATAGTGGGATGTAAAGGAGGGTTATAAAGACTGGCCTTCTTAGGTCCATTAATCACTTGAGATATATTACTGTTGTCCCCTAGTAATACACTCAGGATAAGCTTCCTCGTAAAAGCATTTCAAATCAATGAGGGTCTTGACCAAATTCCTATTTCTTGCTGGCACAAACGAAAGTCCCTTTTCAAAAAGGGCAGCATAGTCATTATGCAAAGCAACAGAACTAAGATTATACATTTTGAAATCGCCCTTTACATTGGTTATTACTGAGACTGGTTCTTTTGATTAGTTTTCTTCCTCACTCCCTTCTTAGGTTGTTGGGGAAAAAGAGGGTCTAGGTTCAGATGGTAATTAAAACAGATCCATACTCCCTTACATTAATGTATTCTAAGACCTTTCTCACATCCTATATTTTTGCTCCTGGCATGCATAACATTATTCAATGTTCATTATCTTCTCTGTAAATGTAAGTATCAGTTCCTCTAAATCTCCAACTGTAAGAAAATTGTTTCTGACCAGATCTGAAGAATCTTCAACTCCTAATTCAATTGTTAGAAAGGAATGATCTTCATCACCATTAGTCTTATTAATCCCACTGTTTTCATTGCATATTAAATTTGCAAGCATACAATTCTCATCCATCTGGCTTTGTACATCCACAGCTCGAGCCATGTAGTCAACATCTGTCTTCCTCTTTTTTTTTTCTTACAGTAATATTCTACAATCCTTCCAAGTTCAATTTTGATTTCGCTATTTTTCTGCCTTCTCTTTTGGAAAAACAAATGATGCCTTTTTCTGTATACTGAAGGTTTCCTGGTATAAAAATTGTATCATTCCCTGTAATATGTTCATTACATAACAAAGCAGTGGCCTTTTAAGTATGTATTCTTTTTCCTCTATAGACATTAATTATAGACATTCATCAGTTTCTTTTTCTTCATTGTTATTTGTTGTGAAGGTCTTCCTTTCTTTCTCATTTTATTTTTCTTTTATATGCTCTGAATCCTCAAATTGCTGAATCTCAAAGACCAAGGTTGTCAGTGGTATTATCTTGTTCGAAAGAAGTTAAGTGATCTTTACTGACAATAGACACTACCTTTCATAAATGTGTTCTATTTGCTCTTGCCTAACATTATTTACTTCAGTCCAGTCATTAATATATGTAACAACAGTTCTCCAAGCTGTGCCAATTGCAGAATTGTAATCATTATCAGGAAGTCAATATTTGCTACTGTTAATGGTAAGTAAATCATCCAACTTTTGACATGAGGAACACAAATCACCAGTGTTATCAAGTATTATCTTTAAATATGCATAGCATTTAGTACACTGTACAAGATACTTGTGCATTAGCAAATTATTAATGGCATACTCATTTAAGGAATACATTTTCAGCTGCATATTAATGAAGGATTCTTAAAGAAACTCAGTTACTACAGACTTCATGGTTATTTTAAATCAACTCCTATGAGAAAATCACACAAACAACATTCAACTAAATATTAAATCAAGTAGAATAAAGTTGTTGGTCTGACTGTGCCTTTTGTGAAAGTCACATAAAAGCTGGAATTCTTTTATATTGTGCATGGATTTTTGCAGTTGCTTCCTCTCACTATCACTCATAGTCAAACTTCTTTTTAACATTTAAGATCAATAAATTACAAACTAACACAGGATTATTTTGATAACCCATGGATTGTCCTCTCTACAGTCTGTATGAATTTATAGCTGACTAGGCCCCTTGGGATGGGTAGAGTTTGCCTGCCTTAAGTATATCCTTTCTAACAACAAACAATGAAAACTAGAGGTAAAGCAAAAAATAATTGAAGTAAATCTTCTTTTCTACAACTTATCCCTTTCTTACTAAAAGCAGTGAAAAACAGTGGTAAAAATAAAATATAAATCAAAATAAGACTTTTTTTACCAGGAAATAGAACAATCAATCACAAACCAACACATGATTGCTTAGATAAGCTATGGATTCTTGGGCCTGGTTAGGTAACCAAACAGTGCTCCAGGGTCACCCTTTTATTTTCTCCAAGTCTCTTGGGTTTCTAATACCATGACGGGAATAGACCCCACTCCTAAGTCAAAGTATGATTAAAGTTCATGAAATTACTATTGTTTCAATCTTTGATTTTTACCAGAAGTGCTCTTTGCAGCACCAATGATATGCCCAGTAATGACTCCTTCTGTAATTCATATGGAGTTACATGCATCTGTAACAGATCTACTTCAGTAGATCGAACTTTTACAAATTCGAACCACAAATGGCCGAGACCATATGTTCGAACTTGTAAAAGTTCGAACACTGAAGAAAAAAGTTAGAAAACAACAAAAAACAAAACTACACACCCCCTTACTTAAATATACCAACTCCGAGATTGCTCTACATTACGGAAAAGGGAAATCTTCCCGTTCTGCACTGTATGGAGATCTCCATTCAGTCCGATTGAACTTTTACAAGTTCAAACATATGGTCTCGGCCATATGAGGTTTGAACTTGTAAAAGTTCGATCTACTGAAGGGGACCCATCTGTAACATATCTAAGTTTGATTGCACATTCTTTTTATAAGACCCATTGTCCCTATTACTATTGGAACTGTCTGGGTATACTTTTTCAAAACTGACCTAATTTCTGCCTGAAAATCCTGGTATTTTATGACTTTGTGTCTCTCTGTACATAAGACACTGTAGTCAATGGATGTAGCAATTTCAATGGTTAATGCTACTTTTGTCTTCTTTTTATGGACTACTATATTTGGTTTTCTCTTATATATTATTGAACTGTTGGTAATGGGTGATCAGATGTGATATAAACTTCATCATCTTCTGTAATGATTTGTGGCTCATGTTTCCAATGTTTTTCAGCTACTTCAATATTGTAATGTTTGCACAATCTCCAATGCAACAGTCTTGCCACATTATTATGCCTTTCAGTATACAGTGCTTTTGTCATTAGTATACCACAACCAGCAAGAAGATGTGCAACCATTTTCAATTCTGTTTTACAAAACCTACATTTGTCTGTTTCTCCCACATGTTCAATGGACTTTGTAAACCAACTTATACATAGTCCGCTGTCTTGGGCTGCCAATATTAACTTTTCATCTTTTGGTTTAATTTCACCTCTCCTTAACCATTGCTGTGTTTGATCCTGAGTAACATGAGGTCGTTCCAAGAGTTTTCTATATTTGTAACTATATTTATGGATTTTCCACATTTCTTGCCTTCTCATCTGATCCTTTAACTTATATTCTTTATTTTGTTTTTTGTTTTTTTGTCACATTCAGTTGCTGCCTGATTTTTATCTACTTCTGGTTAGATTTCCATTCCCACTCGACACTGACATGGTTCTATTAAACTAAGCAGGGTAATCATCTTAAACTTATTCTCCTCATGTTTTAAAACTTTCACTATGTTTGAGTCTTGTGAGGCAGGAGATATGTATGCAGCCGCACAATTTCAGATCTATACATGTAATCAGTTTCGAGGAGGGTCATATCTCTTTCAGAACGGGGAATATATAGTTTTGGTATAAACTGATTTTTTTATAAATCATTTGATAAGCATGAAGCATCCTTCTTGTTTTCCTGTCTAACCAGTCCAACACCTTTTGGGGCCAATCAATCACTCCACAACTATAAGTTAGGACAGAAAGAGTAAATTGGTTTATAGCTTGAACTTTGTTACTAGATGTCAATGCTGTTTTCCATATTAATTTTAGTCTCCTAAAATATTCCTTACTAAGTTTTATTCACATCTGTTCATGTTTTATTGTTGACCCTTCATCAATTCCCAAATATTTATACACTCCCACTCATCTGTTCATGTTTTATTGTTGACCCTTCATCAATTCCCAAATATTTATACACTCCCACTCTCTCAGTTTCTTTTATATCACATTCCTGTCCCAAACTGATGTTTTCTTGGTGTTGCAGCTTTCCTGCTTTAAAGGTTGCTTTTGCAGATTTAGTAAGACCAAATAACATTCATATATCATCTGAGAAAGTTTTGACCACTTGCAGTTGTGCTTTCATTTCTTCATCTGATGAACTATGCAATTTTAAATCTTCTATAAAAAGAAGATGAAAAGTCTTTACATTGTGCTGTTTTCTGTAAGCCAAATTCTAGCCATGACCTAATCTGTTAAGTAGAGAGCTTAATGGGTTAAGGGCAAGACAAAAGAGCAGCAGTGACAGACTGTCACCCTGGATTATCCCCCTTTGGATTTTTATCCCTGGAATAATAATTTGCCCTTTATCATGGTTTAACTGCAAAGTGGTTTGCCACAGTTTCATGGTTACTGTAATGTAATCAATCAGTGTAGGATGTATCTTACACATTTTAAGCACTCTTTTATCCATGAATATGGGATACTGTCAAATGTCAACTGTGAAACTTAGAGCTGCCAAGCTTTGAAATTTTGTAAATTTTGCAAACTTACCACAAGAGGGCACTATTGGATAATACTCAACACATATTTTTTAGTATGAACTAAAATATGTTTTAATTAAAGTACAAATGGTATTTAAAGTATATTTTATTGTATTTTATTGTATTTATTTATATACTTTAATATCAAAATTTTTTTTTATCTTGTTATTTATTATAAATAAGTTAAATAAATATATGAATTGTGTTGGTTTATTAAGGAATGTATTTTCATTGTTTAATTAGGTTAATTAACATTGGAGAAGATTTCATTGGTTAATTAATTTATTTTGAACTGGTGGTGGTGATATATAAGGCATTATATGAACAAAGATCTGTGTTTTGATTTCTGAAGAAGACTTGTATGTATTGAGTCGAAAACGTACGCATTGTTGTGGCGTTATTTTGTGCTTGGGACTACATCAGCTGTTACTACTTTGCACTCGCTTTGAATAAAGGAGTACTTTTTTAAATATTTTGACTTTACCCTTCATTTGGATTTCCAGGGCAGGCAAATCTTTCTGGTTTTGGTCTTGTTCGAGCTTGCTTACCATCGCTACTTGGATACTGTCAAATGTGTTTTTGTAGTCTATCCATGCCATACTTAGATTTTTCCCCTTTTTACAGTTCTCCATGATGACTTTATATAACAACAAATGATCCTTTGTTCTATATGACTTTCTTTTGTTACCCTTTTGTTCTATTGCCATAATTGACTTTTCTTCTAAATGACTATAAACTCTGTCAGCATCAATTCCAATGTATAGTTTATACATCAAGTTATTGGCTATAGTTTTTAAGTGGTGTATATTAAGTTATCGAAATCTACCATGAACAAATGGCATTTCATTGAATACACTGTTCATTGATTTCTGCTCTTCTCACTAATTATATATACCAACTCTGAGATGCACTACAGTGAGGAAAGGGCAAACTTCCTGATCCTCCCTGTATCACAATCTCACTATGAACAGTTCAGTGAATGGCATGTTCAATGTAAGAGCACCAAAAATGGCATTTGCTGAACAGTCTTTTTGATAATTTAATAGGGACCCATTTTTAGGATAGCTTGCAGGTTCGCTTCTAAGTAGGAGCATTTTTTTTCCTGTTGTTAACCAGGCTGGTGTCTGTTCTGGATGCACATATAAATAGTTCTTACTTATGGCTAAATCTTCATATAAAGATTTTAATACTTTTATCCAGGAGTTAGGTACTGCATCTGGACCTGGGGTTTTTCAATTAGGAGCTTTTATTAACTTGGTTTCAATCTGTCTGGCTGTTACTTCATCCCATTTCATATCCTGTACATTTGAACTTCTTATTCTTTCTTTTAATTTTTCTATCCATTTAGTGGCTTTCTTATGTTCCACAGGTTCTTCATAGATATTTCTCCAAAATGTATCTGTTTCTTCATTTTTTGGTGGTATTTCAATTCCTTTTGCCTTGTTTCCCAATTACTTTTTTAAACTTTTTTGGAGTCATCAATAAATTGCTTATTTTATACTTTTACTTTATATTTATCAGTATAGCTTCTAATTTTTTCTGCCTGTGCTGATATTTTTAGTTTACTATTTGCAATACTGCATGATAGATCTTTATCTGTTCTGATACTGTGCATTCCTTTTATCACATATATTTTTTGAGTATTTTTGTTGATCTGTTCCCTCTTCTATACTTTTTTAACAGTGACAGTTGTTTTAATTGCTTTATAGTTTTCTCTATTTGATACTTCCATGATGGCATTTAATTTCTCTGCTTCCTTTCCCTCACTGCCCTGTGTTTTTGTGGAAAGAATTTAGATGCAAAGTAAAATATCCTATTTACTTCTATATTATCACATGAATCTCTATGAGCATCCTAATTACTGTGTTCATTTGTTTTATCAAACTTCTAACTTTTGGGGTTTTATTGACTTTCTGTAGTCTATTTATTTCATTGATCTTAATATGTCTGTCAAAGAGTTGCTTGATTTAATAAAGATGGACAAAACTGAGGGCATAGTCTTTGTTCTTCATTTTTGCGGGCATTCTATGGAAAGTTCCAGAGCATTTTGCTGTGCCACATTCTCTTCAGTTTCATCTTGTGTCATCTGTTGCTCTTTTATATGGGAACTCACTGGCCTATCACTCCACAACACTGACTGCATCAGAGTTGCCACAGTTTCCTGTTCTGTGCAACTCCAACTGAATTTTTGTACTGGTTTTCTATGGAAGGCTCCAGAGTATCTTGATATGGCAACTAATCAGATATTTCTGGCTCCACTTGTTTCTCCTTCATTTGAGGATCCATTGTTCTGTCCTACTGTGATGTTATCAGAGTTAGATTTTCTACATTAAATCCTTCACTTTGCACATAATCCATAATCTCAGTGTCTATTTATTTAACTTCTCCATTACTAATCCTCTTTTCTGCCTTTCCTCTTTGTTTTCTTATGTTTTGTATTGTAAGATTTTCCATATCCAGATGCCTTTGCCTGTATTTCTCTTCAAATATCTTTGGTGCTGCTCTTTTTGTATTGGTTAGTTTTGCATTCTCCTTTGCATAAATATTGCACCATATTAAATCTCTTTTTCCTGCCCATGTCCATATTTCTTCTTCAGATGTCTGCTGCTTGTCCTGTTTCACCTTACTTGGGGGACCTGACGTTCCATCATACAGTGGTATAACCTGTGTTAGACTTTCTACACTAACTCCTTCACTTCACAGGTATTCCATAACTTCGACTTATATTGTTTTAACTTCTACTTTACTAATCTTCTGTTCTACATTCCCATCTTTGTGGTCTTACTTTTTGTATTGTGAAATTTTCCATATCCAGATGCCTTTGCCTATATTTCTGTTTTAATATCTTTGGGGCTGCTTTTTTGTGTTGATTAATTTGGCTTTCTCCTTTGCATAAATATTGCACAATATCAGATCTCTCTTTCTCTCCCATGTACATATTTCTTTGTTATACCTTTAAAAAATCTCTAGAGTTTATTCTTTATATTTTTGCACTTCCACAATCACTTCTTTTTCCAATAGCCCAAGGTTTCTTGGTCTGCATAATGTTTTCATAAATCTGTTGTATTAATGAACACAATTTTTTATTTGAAGCTTCTGACAGTTTTTCTTGCGTAAGTATTTTTCTTTCCTCTGATTTCTCTCTTAATCTTTTTGTATACCTTCTGTCTGGAAATTCTGGGATTCTTCCATAATAGTAGTAATACATAGTTCCTTTCTTATCCTTAATAGTCCACTCTATCGTCTTCATGGCTCTTTTATGGCCTATCAGTTTTTGTGACTTTTGTGGACTATACGTCCTTCTATAATGGGGTGCATTCTTCCCTGGACCTGGCCTAGCCCCATTGTAGGAATGTTTCTATGACTTGAGAATTCTACGCAGTCATTTTTTTCCATTCCTGTCACCAGTGCACCTACCAAGATTGTGCACTTTTTTTTTATCCTGGGTCTTGTGCATCCAGCTATCTTTTTTTATTTTTAACCTACTTCTGAACATGATATATGCTATATAAAATATAGTCTATATATTAGTGTTGTCTTGGTGAGATTTTGTGAAAAACAGGGTTCATCTCATGAAGGTACTCACCAAGGCTTGAAGATAAATTCATTTCTGGCAATACTAATCCCCTTTGCTTGCTGATTTATCATTTCTCCATTTGGACCCTATCTGTCCATTTGGACCTTTCTCTCCATTTGGGTCACCCCTGTATATAGGCATTGGTATCTAGTGAATTTTCCCAGTTAATAAATAAATAAGCACCTAGGAAATGTGCCAGAACATGGAGAGGTACCTTAGACAACAAGCACTGCAGAAAGGAATATCCTGAGCATATCTAAACAATCCTACCTTGGTTTGTGATTTACTGTGGAGTTGACTGGTAAGAGAAGTTTTATTTGAATTTATATTGTATTTGTTATCAGTGTTTTTAACTGTTTGTAGGTAGGAAGAGCAAAAATGACCAGTATAACAGCCATGACTGAAGAACACTTTAATAAAATAAAAATACAAAATAAGAGAATGTCTTGGAGCTGCTAGGTGTGCTTGCTTTACTTTGTAGATAGGAAGGGATAGCTTGTTAACAAGATTAACTTTGATTCATATTTTGTTGTTTTACATTTAATTTCACTGTTGGTAGTTAGAAAGGGATAGGTTTTAGATAGGCAAGCTCTAACCACCCCAAGAGACCAAGACAGCTATAAATTCACACAGACTGCAGAGAGGAAAATCCTGAGGATATCTAAACAATCCTACCTTCGGATTGATCTTTACTGATAAAACTGCAAGTGATAGCAAAGGAATTATAACTTTTGCCTGGCTTGCAGAACTGGTATGGTCAGAACAACTTTACTGTACTTATTATTTAGTTGTACATTGCTGGTGTGAATTTTTTGTCATAGAAGTTGATTTAAGTTCTCTTTGAATTCTGTGGTTACAGTTTTAATTATTCTTTTCTTTTACAATATTTTATTTGTTTGAAGCTGAATATGGATTCCTTAAATTAGTATCAATTAACAATTTGCTAATACACAAATATCTTGTACAGTGTAATAAATGGTATGCATATTTAAAGGTAACAGCTGATAACACTGGTGGTCTGTGTTCCGCATGTTAAAAGTTGGATGATTGGCCTGCCATTGTTAGAAGTAAATCTAGACTTACTGATGATGATTGCACTTGTGCAACTGGCATGGCTTGGAAAACTGTTGTTTTATATATTAATGACTGGACTGATGAAATAATTAATGTTGGGCAAAGAACAAATAGAACACATTTAGGAAATGATGCATCTATTTTCTACAAGGAACATTCAATTCCTATGAGACAAGATGGAGCCCTTGACAACTTTGGAATTCTGGATGCAAGTTTTCAGCAATCTGAGGATCCAGTTTGTTTAGAAGGAAACCAAAAACAAAAAGAAAGGAAGAAGTTCTCAACAAATAACAAAGAAAAAGAAACTGATTAATGACTGTAAAGGAAAGAGAATACGTAGTAAAAAGGGCACTGCTTTGTTATGTAACACACTGGTTACAGGATATGATAATATTTTTCTATCAGAAAACCTTCAGTCTACAGAAAAAGGCATTATTTTACCAACAGAGAGTGTAGAAAGAAGAGGCAAGGGGTAGGTGAAAATGAAAAATAATCAGAACTGAATGTGGAAGGATTGAGGAGCATTACTGTAAGAAAAAAAGAAGAGAAAGACAGATGTTCATTACATGGCTCAAGCTGTGGATTTACAATACCAGCTGGATGAGAATTTAATACACAATGAAAACAGTGGGATTAATAAGACTAATGGGGATGAACATCTATCCTTGGTAACTATTGATAGAGCAGATATTACTCTATTAGAAGCTGAAAATTCTTCAGAGCTGGCCAGCAAAGATATTCTTGTAATTGGAGATTCAATTATTACTGATACTTATATTTGCAGAGAAGATAATGAATATTGAATAGTGCTATGCTTGCCAGGAGCAAAAATAGAAGATGTGAGACAAGCCTTGGAATGCCTTAATGTAAGGAAGTATGGATCCATTTTTATTCATGTTAGTGCAAATGATGTCATCTGCAAGGATTCTCTGACTGTTATTAGGAAACTGACTGCCCTCTTAGATAGTATAGCTTGTACTGGTGTTAGGACGTATTTTTCACAAATCACCTATAGAAAGGATAGTCAGGTCACTTTTGGGTCAATATCTACATGGAAAAAATGTCCTGTTTTAAAAAAATGGAAATGTGTAAAGCATCCAAACCTAGTTTTGGGCACATGTGTTTAGACAGGATGGCATGCATTAGTCAAGATCAGGGATGAGAATTTTTGCAGCAGATATTTTACAATATTTGATAAACACTAGGTAGGATTTCTGCCACATTGAAAATTTAACAGTTCACAGATAGCAACATTTGATGCACCTCTGATGTTAGTTAATTTTAGGAGCATTAATAATAATGTTTTTATTGAAAAATGTGCTAAATTCCCACAACATTGATGTTGTTACGGTTTGTGAAACATGATAAAGAACAATGACAGGAAACTAGTTCTGTCAGGGTATAAATGTTTTTATTGTAACAGACATTCTAACAAAAAATCAGATTGAGGTGTTATGATAGGGATTAAAGATAATTATGAGACCTATGATTATTAACTGCGGTGGTGGTGCTGCGGTAGCGTTGTCGCCTCACAGTTAGATGTTGCCCGTTCGATTCTCAGTTAGAGCGTCTTCTGTGTGCCGACATGTGTGAATGGGCGTTCCTTCATTGAAGGTTGTGCATTAGGCCTGGCAAGCCAGCACGTAAAAAACTACTGCCAATCATTAGCGGACGGGAGTTCCACTGTGGCTAACCGGGAAAAGCCGAAAGACATAAACAAACAATGAGACCTATGATTATTACATGTTCAATGATAACACCAATGCTATAGACTGTGCATCTGTGACAATAAAGACAACCCTGGAACATATAACAATTGTTGGAGTGTATAGAGCACCAACGTCAAGTCCAGATGACCTAGAGGAATTCATACATTTCTTGCATAAAACACAGGAGGGAAGAATAATATTAGCTGGAAACTTAAATTTACCAGAAACAAACTGGAATAATATTGATTCAACAAACATATATATATATATATATATATATATATATATATATATATATATATATATATTGCTCCTGGGCTAGAAAATTTTCAGTATTTTTCCTGGCCATTTATAGGAATTACATTTTACCATTTCTATTGAAAGTTTTTTAGCATTAAGTGTACATATAATTTACACAATAATATTTCATGGTTCCCCTGGTTGGGGTATTTTTTATTCAAGTATATGCCTTTAAATATATTTGCATTTGTAACTGGGGTACGTCCCGAATGTATATAAGTACTTGATTGAAGTTTATTACTTGTTTATTCTGATGAAATGCTTGATTCACAAGCATGAAAGCGCTGAATAAATGTTTGTTGGATTTATTGCCTGGTCTGATATTGTGCACACATTCCCTGCTGCAGGCTATATTGATTTTAATGGTGTTCTGGAGCCTCCAGTTTACTGATGCTTTTTATACATGGTCTGTTCGTGCAGGGGTTTTTGGTGATTTGTGACACTTGTGAATTGCTATTATTTGGCACACCTCAGGAACTGACCTTTTACGTTCTCTTTATTGACTAGGCATTCTGTTTTTAGGTGTTTTTTTCTGCAGTGAGACATACTTCATGGCAGATTCCTTTGAAACGGATCTCTGTAATTGAGAGAATGTTTTTCCACCTCAATCAAAGTTGGGTATAACACAATATCCAGAAGAAGAACCCAACTTATCACAAATGATGAAACAACTTTCATAACAAGTCTCACAGATGCAAAGCTCCCTTAATAGATTACAGTTCCCAAGATCCTTTGGGTTTGGTTTGCAGCATGAGCATGGTGAGGCACCGGAAGTTAATGATGGCATCGTAAGGAGTAAAAAAAGATCTCCACAAATGGGATTAAAGAGTACTATCACTACCGAATCGAATTCTATTCCTTGTGGACAACAACAAATGAGTTCCACGGACTGCCAAAGGGATTTGGTCAAATGGTTCAACCAGTCACTACACTTTTCTGGTGAGAACAATATTTCTAATACAACAGATTTGGTTATGGCAATTTTAAAGACACATTGCATAATTTTGAAAGAAAACTAAGTAGGGTTACAGCCCTACAATGCGACAATGCAGTTTTGACTGAAACTATCAAACACAAGACAGCACCCAAAGGACTCCATATATATACATTTCCCAATGGAATGTGTAGAGGACAGAAAGAGTTGGACAAACTTTTATGTATGTTCAACAGACATGGAATAAAATTAATGCAGTTTATAATAAGAAATAATAACTGTTTAATCAGTCGTTTGTCAAAATTAATGAACTTAATAATGTCTTATTAAATGATGCTTCATTTAATGGTTTTGAGGTGCAATACAACAGTATTTTTGACAGAGTTGAAGAACAAAGTAAGCAGAATATGGGTAGAAAGCAAAAAAAGCTTACTAGGGATGAGAATGAATACCTCAGCAATGTAGCATACCCACTACCTAAATCGTATAGACTAACACAAGGTGATTTTAATAATGAGAATGTTATTGAAGGAGCAGCAGGATTTAGTTACACTTCTAGAAATAGTAAAAGAAATAATTCTAATCTTTCCACTACTAATTTCACCCATGAGACAAGGGCTGATTTTGATAACAACCAAGAGTACCCCCCACTTAGAAGATCCAAAAGGATTGATAAAATTAGACAAAATAACACCAGTAATTTTTATCCAAACCCCAGGGGAGGGGTTTCCAACACCAACAGGGGTCGAGCCAACACATGAGAAAGAACAGCAACTACTAGATGGGAATAGCATCATTCAAGCCTTTTAGGGTAAAATGTTGAGTTATAATGTGTTTAACATTTTAATTACACTGATATGGAGATGGAACCATGATATTTTTCTTTATTACAAAAGGGGTTGAAATTTGTCCCCAAAAGGAAAAGCGACATGGTAAAAATATTAAAAGAACTTAAGCTGTTTACTAGAAAATTGCATTTTAAGTTACTATTTAAGCAAGATGAGGGTACATCATCGTGTAATAATGACTTTAGGCTTAAAAGCACCTTCAACCCTCCAGTTCATCCCACTATCTGTGGGTTTGAAAAGATTTGTACTCAAGAGATCTACAAATCTTATTATTCTCATAACTCCAACTTTTATAACCTCATTGAGAAAGAAACAGCCGTTCTCCATGATTTCAGGAGTAATAGTAATATAAGGGTAATGAAGCCAGACAAGGGTGGGGGGATGGTTATAATGTATAAAGCTGATTGTATGGATTCTACAGGGAACCTTCTGTATGATACTGATACATATGATTCAGTCTCTTTGAATGAAATTAATATCTCATATAGAAAGATAGAATTGTTTTTGGAAGATTTGCTTATGCAAGGGGTAATTAACGAACCTACCTTTAAATTTTTATTAAACAAACATCTGATGATACTGGTAGTGTTCAGTATACCCAAAATCCATAAAAATATTGACTGTCCCCCTTTCAGATTGATTGTGGCTTCTCAGAATAGGGTTACCCACCCTTTAGGGCTCTTTGTTGACAGAATTTTAAAAGATATTCTTAAAACTATACACCATATATTGACTGATTCTTGGGATTTTTTAAAGAAAATTAAAAAAGAATATTTTGAGAGTGAAGTTATTTTTGTCACTATTGATAGAGTCAACCTGTTCCCTTCTATTCCGCACAATGAGTGGCTTAAATTGTTCCATCAAGCAATAGTTGAGCTTAGCCACTTGAGTAATAACATGGTTAATTTTATTATGCTCCTCATGGAACTTGTACTCAAAAATAATTTTTTTATATTTTAAGGGGAGCATTTTAAACAGAAAAAAGTCATAGGAATGGGTGATACCTGCGCCCCCATCTATGCCAACTTATTTATGTACTCATGGGAAAAGCAATACGTACTTAATTCCAATTTCTCCTCTAAATGGTACACTTATTTGCTGCACCTTGATGACTTTTTTTTTTGATATAGAAAGGTAATACAGAAGAGATTCACGAATTTGTGAACTATCTGAATAATATTTGTGGGTACTTCCAATTTGCATATAGTTTTTCAAGGGATAGTATAAACTATCTGGATGTCACCATATATAAGAATTATGAAGAAAGCAGATTTTGTTCAAAATTATATAGAAAACCCACATATTCTAACACCTATTTGGATTTTACAAGCAACCACCCTGGTTACATCAAGAGAAATCTGGTAAGAGGCCAAATGATCAGGGCCTCAAGAATGTGTTCTAAGTTAGAAGATCTTAGAATAGAAATTTCCAAGCTATGTACTATGTTTAGAGGGAGAGGATACCCCCCCCCCCCGGGATTGTTAACCACAAGTGCAGATAACATTCTTTCTGAGTGGGGTTTAAGTTATAAATCACTATTGGGTACAGAAGATCCCATATTGACTGGAGACCATCAAAGAAACAACAAAACATTTGTAGTTTCTATCGTGTTATATTATGGTAGTTTCAGCAGAGAAGTGAGAAAGATTTTTACTAAGAACTGGGTAATCTTCCATTATAACACCTAGACAATCATCAATTTGGGGATACACCAAGCTTTGTCTACAAGACAGAATTTAACTTAAAATATCTTTTAGCGCACCCACTTTTGGGATCTAGGCACAAGAAGGGCACGAAAAAATGCGGTGCTTGTATATTTTGCCCATATATATTAGACAAGCAACATGTAATGGTAGGCAACCCATCAAAAAATGTTCAACTGGATTCAGGTGATTGCAATAGTAAGGGGTTGATTTATATTGCAATATGTCAAAGCTGTGGCTCTTTTTATGTGGGTATGATGGAGAGAATATTTCGGGAAAAGATTGTATGAACACCTTTATGCTATCCAACGTGAAAACAACAATAATGTGCATGGTATAGACATACTTTAAGTTGTCCCTACCCTAACCAGTTCCTTTTTGGTATTACTGAAGTTGTAAAACATAATATGAGTGGGGGACTGGGTTAACAACACTGCTATGAGAGCGTTGTATTGGCAACTAAGATTAAATGCAGTAGTACCACCTGGACTGAATGATCATGTAAATGTGGGTCCCATTCTTAAGAATAGGGCTAGTGTATTTCGTTAATTAAGCTAGTATTACCTACTGTTTAACACATTATATTTACTAATAATTTTCATAATTTTTTTTGTTTTATAAATATTTTATTATTATCTATTGCTCCTGGGCTAGAAAATTTTCAGTATTTTTCCTGGCCATTTATTGGAATTATGTTTTATTGTTTCTATTGAAGGTTTTTAGCATTAAGTGTAAATATAATTTACACAATAATGTTTTATGGTTCCCCTGGTTAAGGTATTTTTTTATTGCAGTATATGCCTTTAAATGTATTTACATTTTTTACTGAGGTACATCCTGAATGTATATAAGCACTTGATTTGAAGTTTATTACTTGTTTATCCTGATGAAGTGCTTCATTCACAAGCATGAAAGCTCTCAATTAATTTTTGTTGGATTTATTGCCTGGTCTGATATTGTGTACACATTCCCTGCTGTGGACTATATTGATTTTAATGGTGTTTTGGAGCCTCCAGTTTACTGCTGCTTTTTTTTACTTGGAGTGTATAGACCACCAAAGTCAAGTGCAGATGACCTAGAGGAATTCATGCATTTCTTGCATGAAACACAGGAGGGAAGAATAATATTAGCTGGTGACTTAAATTTACCAGAACCAGATTGGAATAATATTGATTCAACAACATTAGTAAGGAAATTATTCACAATGTATATTCAGGAACATCAATTGCTTCAGATAGTAAAAAAAATTACTAGGGGACGGAACATACTAGACATTGTTTGTGTTCCTAAAAACATTACTGTTACTTCAAGTCAAGTTTTATCACCATTGATGTGCAGTGATCATGGGGTTATAAAGGTTAATTTGCTGTTAGATAATTCTGCTAAACTGAAATCTAAACTAGTGCACAGAAGGTTATTTACAGATTATATGGAAGCAAAACAGTCACTATGTAAAACTAACTGGAGTGAGGTGTTTAGTGGTAAAACTCCAGACAGAATGTGGAAAGTTTTGAAAGATAAATTGTTTGAGTGCAAAAAAATCAAAAAAATGTTTAACATCAGGCTCTAGGCATACAACACCAGGGGGATATATTTCCACAAGAACAAGATATCTGATTAAGGTGAGAGACAAAAAATATAAGAAATGGAAGACAGAACAACTTTGAAAACTTCAATAAACAAGCTGGATGAACAGGATTAAGCATAGTGCAAGACAAGATCAAGAAAAATGTGAAGAAAATGTATATAAAGATATTGAGCATAATAGGAAACCTTTTTATAGATACATAAGATGAGGAAGTAATAAAGACACACAAATTGATAAACTGTGTGCAGATTCTAAATTTTATTCTGAGACACAATACATTATAAATATATTTACAAAATCGTATGCAAAACAGTTTGACTCCACAAAAGGGGTGATACGTTTTCCTAGTGACATCCAGGTAACCCCAGATACTAAACTCAAATTAGATTATATTGAAAAAGAACTGTACAAACTGTATCCAAACAAAGCATAAGGAGGAGATGGAATTAGTAACAATGACCTGAGAACACTTCAGCAAGAACTTATGGTACTATTATATCTATTATTCACTAGGTTATATAAATATGGGGAGATTCCTCAAGATTTGAGACATGCCCTTATTGAACCTGTCTTTAAGAGAAGTGGGAGTAGGACAAACCCAGAGTCATACAGACCCTTAAGTCTACTTTCATGTTGTAGAAAAATAATAGAGAAGGTAATATTGGATAAGTTATTGTCAGAACTGGATAGGTTGGGACTTGAAACCATATATCAGCATGCATCTGTTGAAAACAGATCTATTAGCACCTGTAACATGATGTTCTATAACAATACAATAACAGCTACAAATGAAAATTTGTGCTGTGATGTAATTTATAGAGATTTAACTTCAGCATTTGACAAGGTCATACACAAAACACTGATCTATAAATTAGTACAACTAGATACTGATGTAGTCTTGATAAGATGGATAGTTGCATGGCTTACAAATAGGACATGGCAAGTATCATGCAGCAACTGGACAGGTTAAATCCTTGGTTACGGTCAGGGCATCCCACGTGGCTCTGTCCTAGGCTATTAATTGTTTAGATTGTATCTTTCAGACCTAACTTTTTCATCTAAGGTGTTCTACAGTCTATATGCAGATGACCTGAAATTGGGTAAACTAATTATATGTGTTTCAGATAAGGCATGCCTGCACAATAACTTGATTAAATTGATCATTTGGGCACAGGAGAATAATATTCTGATAAATACATCGAAAACTAAACCTATGTGTTTTTGGAAACATAAATTGAAAGGTGAATATTTAATACAGCACACAATGATTGAAACTGTAGACTCATTTAAGGACATGGGTATATTCGTAAATTCAGCTATGAGTTTTTCTTATCAAGTCATATAGGTTGTATAAAAAGATTTATAAAGTCTAGGAAATCAGAAATGATGAAGTCATTGTTTCTTAGTTGCATTAGACCCATACTTGAGTATGGAATAACAATATGGAAACCCTATAAGAAAACAAGCATGAGTAAACTGGAAAGAGTACAGTGGAAGGCATCCATGGATGTGAAAAGTTAAGTTATTATGAAAGACTAATATATCTGAAGTTGTACAGTATTTCTTACAGATATCTAAGAGGAGATCTTATTCAAGTATATAGGGCATTTAGAGACAACTACCTCTGGGAATGTTTGGGGTTATCAAAAAGTGATCGAGAGTCATCAGACAACCTATGTAGAAGATTCTATAGGAATGAGAAGTGTACTAATTGGTTCTCTGACAGAGTAGCTGATGCATTTAAGAGACTACCAAATTACATTAAAGCAAGGATTAGTTTAGATATTTTTAAGAACAGCCTGGACACATTATGGGAACAAGTGTTTTGGTATATTGGCAAGCTAGAAGGGCATTAATGCCAGTGCTTGAAATATTTTTATTTATGTATATATTAATATAAATACTAAGAAGTGATATTGGTTTTAATGTATATCATGCAAGAGGTGACAAAGGAATGTCTATCAGTGATCAAGACTATTATTTTTGGGGGACAGCAGGGGAGATTCTACACATCTGTAAGATTATTGTGCTTCACATGCTACAAGTAATACTTGCACACACTGTGCAATGAGATCCTCAATGCGTGTTCTAAACAGAGGGGCCATTTGAAACACATCACCAAGACCATCCTACATTAGCAGGAACAATGCACAATTTATTCACTGCCTAATCAGTCAGCAGAATGCAGTTGTGATAAAATGAGATACTGCCAGTGCAGATAACTGGAATTTTGTAAATAATTATATGTCATTTGTGAATATCAACACAATTTGTATAAGATACTTGTGTTACAACTGTATTAGAACTGTATGTCTTGTGTATATCAAACTGGTACGTACAGACATGTGCGTTGAAAAGGTATTTTATAAAGTGTTTGTGTTTGAAATTGATCAACAGTGCGCTCTACTGGAAGAGAACAGAAATGTACATGGACTATTGTAACTGTCTAAATCTATATATTTTAATGGTGGAAACTGGCATAAAGGAGGTTGGCTTCAGTAGAGCATATTTTAGGAAAATAGGAAATTAAATTAATTTCTAGGCTACACAATAAAAGATGGTCTTTTAGTTCAATTTTCAATGCAGCTAGAGACACAGAGTCTGTGCTGAGAAGCTTTTTGTAATGTCTTCGGAGTGAACTAATTACTACTTTTGAAAGCATGAAGGAATGCAATTGTCTTTTGACTTCCAGCATCCACCAAAGTTCTGAGGTCTATGTATTCTTACAGGTAGATGCTAAAAACTGACAGCTTCCAGCAGTGGGGGTTTCACCTGAGAACTAGGACACAGATGACAAGAAATGATGTAATTCTGCAAGTTATCACAGCAGTAATATTTGAGATATTAATTTGAGAAGTCTCTTAGTGAGACAGAGCATTCTGCATTCTGTCTTGGTCCTAACAACAACTAGAAGATCCATTCACCACATCTGCCTTTTTCTATTAGTAAGTGCTTAGGTTATAGTAATTCTCTTAGATATAGTCATGAATATAGTGAAGCTTCGTTAGAAAGACCCTCTTGCAATGTTGTTTTAAATATTTCCTGTGGTTTTGAACTCTGATGTCACTGTGAATATATATTATGTATTGTCTTGTTCTTTTATTGGGCGGCCACGGTGGTGCAGCCGTTAGCATTGCCGCTTCACAGCAAGAGTTTCTCCGGTTCGATTCTCGGCTGGGGTGCCTTCTGTGCAGAGTCTGCATGTCCTCCTTGTGGTCGCATGGGTTTCCCCTGGGTGCTCCAGTTTCATCCCAAAGACATGCAGTAGGTGGATTGGACACTCTAAATTGGCCCTAGGTATGAGTGTGTGCATGTGTGTGCCTTCTGTGGAAGGTTGGGTGCCGGGCTGCCAACTCGACACCGTAAAACTACTCTGCCAATCATGAGCGGACAGATGATCCGCTGTGGAAACCCCTAACTGGGAAAGGCCGAAAGAAGAAGAAGAAGATTGTCTTGTTCTTTTATTATTTATTATTAAATATATTTAAACCTTTCATTGTGACTGATCTGTGTAGAGATATTTAAGTTTTGAGAGTACTTGCATATTTATTTGGTGACACTGTGTGGGCCACTCCTAATACCCTTGCTCTTGGTCAAACTACCATTTGGGTTAGCATTAATATTACAAGCAAGATTGGACACCATTTGTTAAGGGCCTTAAAGTAGCTGATAAGGAGTGACTGGTGGCAGTTATAACTACCTTATAGTCTCTGCAGAAGGAGGCATAGTTAGTAAACCTGTGCCAGCCTTTCCCAGGTACGTGTGTGTATGTGCAATCAAACCTCATAAAGTGTGTGTGTCAGCTATTTGGGCAGGGGCACAAAGCACTGGTTGGACAGAGAGAGTGCTGGAGGTCTAGGCTTAGTCACTCAGCTGAGATCTCAACTCTATAGCTGTGCCAGGGAGTCTTATTGGGGATCTGGAGGAAGATAGAGATACCAGCCCCAGAACTGACTGTGGTCTCTGTGTGCTCTTAAGGGAAATTGCACTTGATGCAGAGAGCTACATCTGGAAAAACTGTGTGTGTACCTGTTATCCTCCCAGCCTACGTCCCCCACTGTTGCCAGTGGTGAGTACTGAGGCTCCTTGATTACTGGTCCAGTGGTAGGGCATCACAGCAGTAATAGTCTGACAGTTCGTCAGCTCATAAAGCATCCCCACACTGTGTGATAAATGGCTTCTTCTGTCCTCCATAGAGTTAGTAAAGGACACCCTGAAAACAGAAATAGCAACAACCTACTGATACCTGGTTTGGCAACGTAAGGAGAAAATAATCTGAGGAAGAGTCTGAAGTACTTTCTTTACACAGCTTTGAGATCATGTTAATTTTGTGTTTAATGACATTGTATGACTATAAACACACAATACAAAAAGACTGACACCATTATCTGCAGAAGCATTTTGAAGATCTGTGAAGTGGTGCAATTGCAGTTTAAAAGAACTGAATTTTGGAAACTCAAATAAATAGAATTTATGAAATTCCCAAAGATTACTATCTGAGTGATCTCTAATGAAGCTAAATGTATCGCAATTTGCCTCATTTTATCCCTAGTTGTAGTTAGTTGTGTCTGATGAAAGATAACATGCAACTCACATTCCAAACAACTAAATGTGGTACAGAATTGTGACTCAATCACATCTTTGCATATCAGGTGAGGTGTGACAATTTTTATACCTTAAAAAAAACATGAAATTATTAATTCTAATAACATCAACATGGATAAGTCACCCCAGTGGCTGGAGGAAAAGCAAATAAGTAAGTGGGTTGCATGGTTAACATCATAAAAAGAAATGTCCAAAGTCCCCTATATCAGCCACTATTTTACTCAGTCATGGGGTGTAGTATATCATCTTGGAAAAAATCAGGACAATGTAAGTAATATAAAAAGACCAAAGATTGTGCAGATGACACAATTATTTAACCTTAAAAAAATATACCAGAAATCAAAAATTAATCTTTGTGGTGAGTTCTGCCCCCAGTCTCCCATAATAAACTACTTTTACATCCAGGCTACCAAAAAAGTATGTTTATGCTGCAGTTTTGTTTTTCATTTGATGTCAGAAAAGGATGGCAGTACAACATAAGTCTGAAATGCCAGCTTATGAAAATGAAGAGCGACAAATTATATGGCACAACTTCTGGAGACCTTACCTGTAAGGGCATGGGCAGGATATGCATACTCAGGGGATGGCAACAAATATCACACAGGAAATAGTTTACAATACATAGAACAGCATGTTAAGAAGCTCAACTGTATACTCCTTAGAAGCCAGAGAGACACTCAATATGAAAGAGACATACAAGTACAGTGCTGTGAAGAATACAGTACAACAAGGCATTTTTCCTGAGCTAGAAACCATGGAATAAACTTGTTAAAGGATGCATTACAGAAAATGCATTGCAAACTTTCTTCACAGGCTCTAAGTGTACCAGTGCAACTGCAATTAAATAATTATGAGATTTAAGAGTTCATGTCCCTGATATAAAATATTTCTAGGAGCTAGTGGTAATGGGTAACTGATCTCCAAACACATCAAATGAATTTATAATGTGATGTCAAACGCGTGACTACATTTTTCATTATTTTCTTTACTCTATAAAGGTTTAAAATGATTTTGCCTTATAGACCTCAAAAGAAGATTGCAAGCCTTGCAACAGTATGTAGAATAATTCATTAATCAATGAAAGAATTCAGAAATTATACCTACATGAAAAATTTCTTACACTGACTGATACGTTCATTGATTTGACAAATATGAGTTGTACTATAATTTACAGTCTTAAAATACCTGCAGTGTCATATAGTTATAGTTCTAATATTACATTGACAGAAACTGATATTTTTATCCGAGTGAATTTACAAGTTTAAAGATCCTGACTGGGTGAGGCATAATCCTTTATGGGTTGACTGTTAAATTATTTATGTAACCTGCCTGTACCATGTTCTGTAAATCTGTAACATCATTACAATACACCATGCATTTACCTACATTATAGTGAAGCATTTACCTACAGGTTGGTAAAGGTGTGAGCAAGGTTTGAACTAAATCAGTGTACCGGTTAACAGAAGTGCAGAGAAATGCATGGCCTTCTAGGACATATCAATTAGTCTGCCTTAATTGTATAACATTTTGATAAGACGATCCAAAATGGACGTGTCCAAAATCATTATTTTATTCAGATACAGGATCACCACCCCCAGCCTTTCACACTCCTTTCTCCTTAATATAATCACCATCATGGTTACTATTACTGAGAAAAGACCAATGGTTGTTTAAAAAGCAAGTATTTGCCTCTCTCCTTTATGGATAAAATTCTGAGAAAAGCATAATTTACACAATGCAGTACTAAGATTATTATTGTGATTATAACATATTTTTCAGCAAAAGAAATAACACCCAAAAACTCATTTTAATTGGTGTTCTTGAAAAGCAAGTCTGCAAACCTTAAAGTATGTCTGTTTTTAACAAATACTGTAGTTACTTCTCTGTCCATTGCAACACAAGCTTTGCAGATTTATCATCACTGAAGTTACATCTTAAAACCTGCGGAATAACAGGCTTGCAATCCCTTGATAGCAGCAAGTTCTGTCAGTATTTGCTTTTCTGGAAGAGTGTATGCCAGGTAAAGACAAAGATTTACAGGAAAGGAAAGCACATCATACTTGCCATGAAAAGAATGCAAATGTGCCTTTTAACAGTTTTATGGACTTTATATTTTCTTATATTTTGATATACTGGTAGCACCACTGAAACAGAACTTCTTTTTCTAGTAGCTGTCAAGAAGCATAATGAATCTGGATCAAATGCATACCTTGAGTCAGAAGTAATTTAGCATGTAAATAAGAGAGGTAGAGGTTCAAAACCAAGTGTGCACCTTTGCTTTCAATACTTTAAATGCTCCCTCAAATAGCTTTTTATGGAACTTACCTGATGCTAATTATAGTTAAACTCCAGACTCTGTCCTTGTAAAATGCAAATACATCTCCCATCTGGAATGCAATATATCTCCATTTACACATTTTCAGTGACAGCAGAGCCATCTGTTATTTTCTCACTATGCATTTTTATGTATTATTGGATAAACACATTTGTTAAACCTGCATTAAGCTGCAGTATGCAGATACAGTAAGACAGCTGTGAAAGTGCATTACAGCACAAATGCCATTTCTTACACTAAAAACCAAGTGCCTATTTGCTGTCCAGAATTAGAGACTATAGTACAAAGTACATTTTATGCTTCAGTGGCTCTTATGGTCCTCCGAATAAAGTGCATTATAATGTTCTGTTTCCTAAAGGTTATCAGATAAAACTGATCATTACAGATGAGTGCTGAGAAGAATAATGGTAAACGGATACTGTGAGGCTGTTTTATCTTCACTAATGCAGGCTCTTTCAGAGCCCCACATAACAGCAATGTTTTGTCTAATACTTGAAAGGTGAAAGGGCCTGCCAAGACTTTCATGGAATCCTTCAGAAAGGGTATTAACTTCATGTATATGTGCTTAGGCAGCAGCTGATAATTAATATCAACTCCGATTAATTACAGGCCAGATACTATCTCTTTCCATGACACAGATTAATAAGGTAATCAATATGTGTTGTTTCCCTACATTTAACAAAGTGCTTTCATATTTTCAATGGCACTGTTCTAATAAATCATGCACAGCATTGTACAGTGCTCAGAATAGTTGAGACAAAAAATAAAACCATTATCTTTCATGCAGAAATATTTCTGTCATCTAAGTAGTACAGAATGTAATGATGTGTTAACATAGACAAAAGGCTATTTCCTCTTTCGCATGCCCACTTCTAATGGCTTATTTTTTGTGAATTATAAATACCATAAGCAGTAAGCTTAGAATGAAACTAATGTAGCTGGAATATTATGTATGAAATTATAACTATAGTGGCATTTGTAGACTAGTAATGCAGTCTGAATACAATAGTGCTTAAAATAAAGAAGTTAGTTGCTCTAATAAGGGAAAAAGAATGAAAAATTATGGTAACGATTTTTAGCATTCATTCAAGTGTTTACATTTTAAATTTTAGATTAATTATTTTTATTCATACACTTAGTGGTATGCCCTCAAAGTCCACAATAAACTTTTCTTAATGTTAGCAGTAGAAAAAACAAATGTAAAGTAATAAAACAGATGAAACTATTAACTCTTGATTCTACTTTCAGGACTACAGTCCTATAGTGTTTTTTTTTTTTATTTGCCTTGTAATGTATTTGGATGGACGCACTTAAAAGATCACTGTTTGATCCCATCAAACATTGCTTTCTTTTGTATCTTTTTTTCACAAGGCTAAATAATTTTCATTTAAAATTATTAGAATTCTAGAAATCCAAAAAACGAAGTAAATTAACCAAAAACCAAGGAACCAAAGAGTAAGAAGCTTCTGGCCAAAAACCACCTCTTGTTGAATAAAACAGTCTTGAAGTTTAATCAGTTCTAACTGCAACTGCTATTACAGATAAAACCACACGAATATAACGTAGAACCACAAGTACCATAAAGCGCTTTTCGTCGACCTAAATAGGTTGACTTCTTCAGATAAAACATACAAAACAGCCTCCAGCTTATATAGTACATATGATCAATCATCAATTAATAATTACATAATTAACTTAATTACCACTGTTCCTAATAAAGCCAGCTATTCTTTAGATTTAAAGTACACAGTGATGTTTGCTAGATACTAGCAGTATACCTTAAGCTTTATTATGATGTTGAGAAAATTCTTAGGCTATTCTAAGTATTCAGTCAATTCATTCTATACTCAGTATGCTTAAGGTATTGAATAGTTGCCGTATAACAGTTGTTTATGAAGGGAGTTTATTAAAAATCTTTATAAACCCATTATATTATATACTTATTGGTAAATAAACAAAGAATGCTTAACACCTCTCCAAACATCTATATCCTCGAGAAATGCATTTATAAACCAAGCGTCCTAATAGTGTAATGCTCTCCTTACAACTTGTGTGTTTAGCTTAATTTATAATATTAAAAATTTGTAAATTTGTAATATTTATAAATTCATAGCCAGGGTGAGTCCTTCGTAGTTTTATAGAAGTACCCATCACAGACTCAAGTTAGTTTGTGGATCTTAAAGGGGTTCCCAAAACACTTATGCTTAGCCGGTAACCGGCAGTTATTTATATATGTTAATTCTAAAGCAAAGGTAGAAAAAAAGGTAAAGAAAGATAGACAAAAACCCGCCTAGTATAAGGGGGCATTATCTATTAAGGCTCCTTAACTTCAAGAGACATTGAATATTACAATGCTCATTCAGTCCTGGTTCCATAAAGGCATTTGTTCTAAGTTGCCATGATAGTTCATGCTCTTCCAATAGTAAGTTATAAGGTCCCCTTCTACTGTCAGGTTGAATTTGGTCGAGTCCTATGAATTTGAAGTTGTGGCTAGGGAAGGCAGAAATATGTTTGCTTAGGGCATTATCAGTTTTTAAATTCGAGATGGCATTGATATGTTCATATATCCTATCTCTTAGCCTCCTTTCTGTCTTCCCTATATAGAAGCATGCACATACTGTGCATAAAGCCCCATAAACCACCATTTTAGAATTACAGTCTAATTTGGTATTTAAGGTGTATGTCTTGTTATTAATTACCTGTTTGTTCCCTTTCTTAATATATTTGCAGTATTTGCAGCAACCACAACAAAAAGTTCCTTTGTCTTTACTATTATGAGCTTTTCTTTCAAGAAGTGCTTTCAAATTATTCCCTTTCCTATAGGTTGTTTTTGGGAAATTACTAGCTCCTAGGGGACATCTTTTGTCATTGAGGATTATAGACCAATTCTTCTCCATTAATTTTCTGATTGTGTTACTTTCCAAGCTGAAGGTTGTAATGAACCTAGGGTTTTCTTCTTTGCTACTCCCAGAGCTGTTACTTAGCTGTGGATTTATCCCATAGTGAATTGTACTACTATCTTGGATGTCATTCAACCCGGGGCCTGAGACAATCCTGTCTATAGTTCCCTCTTCTCCATTAGCCATGGTTCTGTCTTTCAACAAAGGTCTAATAGTCCCGTTAGTTCTCTTGTTTACTACTTCCTCGAAGATCTCTTTAAGAAATTGCCTAGGGTAACCTCTGTGGTAAAACATCTCTTCAATTACAGTACACTCCATCATAAAATCAACGTCCCTTGTAACCATTCTAGCTACTCTGATGGCCTGGCCCTTGACTATTGCCTTTTTCTGCCAATAAGGGTGTAGACTTGAGAAGTGTAAGAAAGAATTACTATGCGTAGTTTTTCTATATATCTTAGCTATGTATTGTTGATTAACTAGGTCTTTAGTCAATTCAATATCCAAGTAATTAATAACATTCTCTTGGAAATTGAAGGTAAATCTAAGAAAGTTCGTTGATTTATTCATATAGTCTACTACGTCTATTGCTGTGTTAAGGTTACATCCGACAGTAAACTACATGTGACTCAAAGAAAGTAGAATGTCATTAAAATTGAAACAGCTTTTAATAAAATGCTTTAAAGTGCTTTTAATGAATTATTTGTGTATGTATTTAATTTGCTACTGTCTGTTGCTCTTTCTCTTCCTGTCTGTACCTTTGTCATTCTCATCCTGTGAGACTGTATACTCCATATAATATCCAGGAGAATCCTTGTCCATGTGTCCTGCAAAATTACATGCCATCCGCTGTCATCCAGATATTATGAAAGAAACAGAAGGTACTATTCAATTTCCCACAACCGCATGACATAATTTTTCCTAATACCCAGCTTCCCCACATCAGTTGCCAGTATGCAGTGACACTGAGCTGTAGTTTGAGGGATGTTTTGCTGTATCTTCACTAACTGATATCAGCCATCTCTGTTATATACTGCTATGCCTGCAATCCTCCCAGCATCTCTTTCACTCATGCAAAGGCAGGTAGGACCCATTCATTCTCAGATGGATGACCGTATTTGTGCTTTGATATTCAAAGCCACTGTTGACCCATTCTCTTACTCACAGAACTACTGCCTAAACTCAAGCCACAGTCTATGCGAAAAGTAACAAAGCCCTTGAACCAGCCATCCAGGCATGTGCATCTTTTATCCTGGCAAATGTATATAGTTCATAAAAGGGAAGGCAGGGCAAGGCATATGTTTCACCAAATCAACATGTTTATTTTTTGAGACAGAGGCTTTTGTTGACATTATTCCAAATTAATACACTTAAACCAATATTTTCAAAAGGCCAATACTTAAAATGTTCTGCAAATCATTGCTGACTCAAAGCTGACTGTTGCAAAATGAAAAGTACATGCATAGATAGTACAACATTAATAATTTAGAAGTTTATATTTTAGGATACTTTTCTGTTACCAAATACAAATACAATAAATTGTTCAGTACCTAGCATCTCATTACACAGAAAAACATAAAATAGATTTGAACAGGAGATATAGCATTGCTTACATTGAGGATCCTTGTGCCTAAAGCAAGCAATCTGTAGATGTATTATACATTTCCCTTCTGTCTTTTAGGAATCAGCTCTATATGACCCCTAAACTTAGGCATTCTGTACAGCTTATTTTAGCTAGCAGTCAGCTTTTCCTTGTCAGTGGGTTCCTGCATGATCAGATACCTGTGGTTGGTATACTGGAACACTGGAACCATAAACAGAATATTATCTGCAGTACCATTGTTCACAGAGCTATAGCCGAGACTCTAGACACACTGACATATTATTCAGAAATGTTCATTTGACCTGACTTTCAGTGACATTTGTCTTCATATATAACAGTTTTAATTATCTTAGCTATAGCCATGTTCGTGAAATGACACTATAAAACAGATTTGTAATGTGCAGTCTTGTAAACTAATACAGTTCATCACAGCATGCAGCAGACTGCCTTCTTTAAAACTGTTATGACCATAGAACTATTAAGTGTGTATCATAGCAACTGAGTAAATACTGTGCACATCACATGCTGCACATATAAAAGATCAGAGCTTATGTCTGCATGCTAATAATTACAGAACAGGCTGTGTGACATAAAGAAAGATAGTTATAATAACAGATAGCAAAACTGCTCACCATGTAAGCATCTTATTGCAGCAGAAACAAATCTGAGATTTATATTTGTTTGATAGGTTTTCTTAGTAAAGTTTTCATTAGTTTCATGACATTGCATTACATTTATTTATTGGCAGGAGGCAATAAGCTTTTATAGTCTATTTTTTAATTACATATAACAGTGTTGTATGCGTATGTGTGTGTGTGTGTGTGTGTGTGTGTGTGTGTGTGTGTGTGTGTGTGTGTGTGTCTCTCTGAGTGTTCTCATGCACAAGTCTTCATGTGTGGCGAAAGATGCTCCCTTCATAAAGCAAAAATCTTACACATATACCACTGATTAATATAAGCAATGTTGCATGGAATACCAAATCACTGTCTTTGAAAGGGATTCATGTCCATGTTGTGCAACACATAAGGCCAAATTGCACTGTATCACAATTGTGCAAATAGCCTGTGTTTAATAGCAGAATAAACCCATTCTGCATAGTGCAATCTTATGCGGTTCAGAAAATATATGAAGAGCTATGTAATACGCAAATCATCCTGTAATGAGGCGATGCACAATTTCTATCCAATTTAAATATGTAAGCCTTAACCGCATTAATATTAGCTAGTATGTGCTAACTTTCCACAGTCCATGGGCCAAAGGTACAGAAATGAATACTGCAGTCAAAGTGTAAACATCTGCAGTACAGACACAGTTTATGCAAAATCTGTTAAGGCAGTGTACCACGGTGCCATTACTTCATGATGCCATATATGAGGAAACCTAGAATATTACACTGTGAACAGACACTTCATAACACATATATGTAATTAAAGGAATATAGCCCAAATAAAAATCAAAATAACTTACGAATCTGTTTTCCAGTGCCATTTCAGGAATATATAGAATAGCTATGATAATTAATGTTGTGGCTCATGACACCTTGATGAAAACTCCCTCACACCAAAAGCCATGAAACCTCTGGCATAACTATAGTATGTGCTTAGAGAAGTGTACCCTGCAGATGCATTCTACATTATCTTATCACATATAGTACGAACTGTACCTTTTTATGTTTTTATTTTGTCCAAATGGAAATTATTAATTTGTTTATTTTATTTATTTATTTTACATTTGTTTACTGGGGAGATTCAACTGGACAAGAGCTGTCCATTTTCAACAGAGGCCCGGGGAGAAAAGCTCCAGAACAATTGCTAACATACTATACATAAGATATTTAATTGAGCATTGTGGTTTACACATTCCGTTATAAAAATATAGCAGATAATAACGTGATCGCATAATATATTTACATAAGCACAGTGGTTTAAACATACAATTAAAAGTACAGCAGGTAGTAACATATGATTGTTGTTCATACAGTATGTTTAGTAGAGTGAAGATAAGCCAAGAAAGGAAAAACTAAAAAAGAGGAGAATATAGACAAGTTCATATGAGGTGCATTGACATTTTAAGGGAAAGCTTTTCAACTTGGTCTTGGGAAGAGTTAGCGGGTATAGATCAGACAGTGGGGACTAGGCAGCAGTGAGTTGGTAAGTAACATGTGATAAAACATAGTGCATCTGTGGGAGTTTTAAAGAGGAGGTTGGATAGTGGGTAGGGGAAAGGAGTTAGAATATGTCAGCCAGGTGCTAGGCAGTTACAAGTAACGTGTGATAATATATAGTGCATCTGTGGGAGTTTTAAAGAGGAGGTTGGATAGTGGGTAGGGGAAAGGAGTTAGAATGTGTCAGCCAGGTGCTAGCCAGTTACATGTAATGTGTGATAATATATAGTGCATCTGTGGGAGTTTTAAAGAGGAGGTTGGATAGTGGGTAGGGGAAAGGAGTTAGAATGTGTCAGCCAGGTGCTAGCCAGTTACATGTAACGTGTGATAATATATAGTGCATCTGTGGGAGTTTTAAAGAGGAGGTTGGATAGTGGGTAGGGGAAAGGAGTTAGAATGTGTCAGCCAGGTGCTAGTCAGTTACATGTAACGTGTGATAATATATAGTGCATCTGTGGGAGTTTTAAAGAGGAGGTTGGATAGTGGGTAGGGGAAAGGAGTTAGAATGTGTCAGCCAGGTGCTAGCCAGTTGCATGTCCAGGAGTTGTTTAGGTGGGAAATAAGCTGTTTTTTTGAAGATGGTTTTGTTAGGTTGTAACCTGATTTGTAGTGTTAGGGAGTTCCAAGTCTTGGCAATGTTGTTAAAATACAGGGAGTCACCAGAGCTGTAATGACTTTTGGAGATTGCGATTAGTGCCTTGTAAGTGAATCTAAGTTCTCGGTTATTGGAGTAGAGGGTGATCAGGTCTTGTAAGGATGGCATTTTGTCAGGTTGGTACAGTATTTGGTGAGCTAGAGGAAGTTGATTTAGAGCTAAGGTGTTAGGGAGTTTTAGCCAGGAAAGCTGTTTTAGGGCCTGACAGTGGTGGGTGCGGTAGGAGGAGTTTGTGGTGAATTTTGCTATTTTGTTGTAGCATACTGATAGCTTCTTTAAATCACTCTTGTTTAGATTAATTAGGACAGGAGAAGCATACAGTAAGGTAGAGAAAAGATGGATACGAGCTAGAGTAACTTTACTGTTGCTGATTATGAAGTTTTTACATCTGTAAAGACTACCTAGTTTTTTGTTGATTTTGGTTATTTTATGAGCTATGTGTTTGCCAAATTTCATATTCTTGTCAATAATAACCCCTAGTAATTTGGTTTGTGTGATAGGGGGGAATAGGGGTATCTGATGCAGAAATGGAGAATGGGGGAGTAGGTGCTGCTGCTTTGGAAGGATGAAAGAGCACAATTTGAGTCATTTTAGGATTTAGTATTATCTGGGAGTTTGTTAGCCAGGTTTTGATGGATGTAAAGGCTTCTTGGGTCTTGATTTGAAGTTGTTGGAGGGTGGGGGCAGAGCAGATTAAGGTGGAATCATTAGTGTATTGAAACAGGTTTGCTAGAGGGGCAGCTTTCTGAAGATTATTTGTAAATATAGTGAAAAGTAGGGGTCCTAGGATTGATCCTTGGGGTACTCCTAGTTTTACAGGAAGTAGGGGAGAAAGGGTGATTTTCCCCTGAACAGCTTGTTGGCATTGAGAGAGATAGTCTTGAAACCATAATAGAGTGGGGTAGTTAGTTTTAATTCTGAGAGTGATATTATTAGTTTTGTATGGGAGACTGTATCAAACACCTTTGATAAGTCAAGGAAAACTGCAGACTCTAGCTGGCCATTCTTGCGTTGCATATTTACTAGGTTACTAAAATGGATGTGTGCAGTGGTAGTGCTATGGTTGGGGTGGAATTCATGTTGAGTTTTGGCAAGAAGATTGTTGGAGAGGAGATGTGTTAGGATCTGGGTGTGGATACATTTTTCCATTATTTTAGCCAGTGGGGAAATTATAGCTATAGGGTGATAGTTTGTTAGGTCAGTGGAGTTGACTCCTTTGCGTATTGGTATAATGTAGGAGATTTTCCAGAGAAGTGGCACCTTTTGTTCTGAGATTGATCTGTTAATGATTATAGAGACTGGGTAGGAAATGGCTTTGGTGGCTCTCTATAGGATTTGGCAGGTAGTTTGTTGACTGCTAAGGTGGTGGGTTTAAGTTTGCTTAGGTGTCTATAGATGGTGTAAGTTGATACTGGTTGAAGGGTGAAGGAGTTAGCATTATTTGATGGGTTATATAGTATTGTGGGTGTGAGGAGGGTGAGTCTGTTGACAGCTTTAGCATAGAGTTGGTAAAGAACTCATTGAATTGAGTGGCTGTGTTTATAGAGGTTGTGTCTATGTTTGGATGAGGAGTTGCTGATATACCTGGTTGGAGAATATTGTTTATAGCAACCCAGAACATTTGTGGGTTGGTATTATGCTGAAATTATTATGTTAACCTTGTTAGAGCATCTCTAAAGGCACTAGTACAATGTTCTAAACCTCACAACATCAGACAATCATGTGCAGTACTCTAATGTCATGTGGTGTTTTGGTTAAACTGATTTAGCCTGTATAGTTTGAATACAAAGTCCCTACTGTTAAGCATTACTATAAAATACATATTCATGCCTATCACCAAGTGACAAGCATGCAAAATCTGAAGGTAATGCTACTCAATGCTAGAAGTCTTAACCTCAAAATGTACTCTCTCGAGGCACTCCTAAAAATGGAGAACATTGATATCTGTGCAGTAACTGAGAACTGGTTCAAAGCTCCAGAGAGCACCCCTGCAATACCAGGCTAGAACTATTACCACACTTTTTGGCCAACAAACCAGGACAGAAACACTAAAAGTGGAGGAGTGTCCATATTCACCAAGGATATTCACACCACCAGGCTAGTTGCCCAACACAATGCATCTAAAATTCTCTAGGTAAGACTGCAATCCAAATAGTAGCTTGCTACAGATCCCCCACCATGCCCCAAGAGTCTCACTACACCTTTCTAAACATACTGGAAAATATTAAGATACAACCAAACACCCTAATACTGGGTGATTTCAACTAACCTGCCATTAACTGGGAAAGGTACTCGTGTACCAACACCTTTGCCCAACGGTTCTTGGAATTCATAAATTCCTATGCCCTTGATCAATCCATAGTCCCACTAGGGTCTCCAATATCCTATACCTGGTCATTACCAACATGGGAAATCGATGCTCCACACCTATAGTCACCCCCTCGTTGGTCGGGTCTGACTATAAGCTAATCACCCTTGGCATCCACATTCCTTCCCCATCACCCAGTAAGGAAACCACCATAAAAAACTTCTCCAAAGTCAACTTCATGCTACTCAAGTCAGAAGTGGCAAATGTCATGACACCCATACAGATGGGAACTGAAAGTTTGACTGCTGAATCCTACACTAAGGCACTATACGAGCGCATCCACTCGTGCCTGAATCATGCCATCCCAAATAGAACCAAGACGCTCTCCTCCAAAAAAAGGAAACCAATCTGGTGGTCCTCTGCCATAAACAAACTTTACAGCAAAAGGAAGAAACTGTTGCAGAAAAGAGGAAAATCCCAGGATGCAAAAAACTTCCTTACCAGCCTCAGTAAGAAGCTGAGATCCCTCATAAAATCCTCCAAAGCTAGTTACGAAAATAAAATTGCCAAAGATTCCAAAGACATCCACAAGGTATTCTATAGCTATGTCAAGAATCGAAATGGCAATGCTCAGATCTTCTCTGAGCTACAACAGAATGGCATTAAATATACTGATGCCAAGGACATTGTCAATATCCTGGCAGATCGATTCAATGCCAACTTCACCCCCCTCTCATCCTCTAAAGGGCCCATCTCAATACTCTCCAAAGCTAAGAATACAGCAGCCATGGGACCAGACAACATCCCGGGCTGTGTACTACATGAACTACAAAATGAACTGGCACCTCACCTAAGTGTCATGTTTAATCATAGCCTCACCTCAGGCTTCATGCCCACTGAGTGGTGCACAGCTACAGTTATCCCACTCCACAAGGGGTGATCCACCTTGGATCCCAGGAACTACCTCCCCATCAGTCTGATGAGTCTGATCTGCAAGGTCATGGGACGTATTATCATGGAACTTATAAACAAAGACACTGGCAACCTTCAAACACTGGACCCCATCCAGTTTGGGTTCATGAAGGGCCGATCTTGTCTCCTGAACCTGACTGACTTCTTTGAATCAGTCTCCATAGCTGTCAATGAGGGTAAGGCAGTCCACACAGCCTATCTGAATCTCACCAAGGCCTTCAACACCATCCCCCACTCTGGAATCATAGATAAACTTACTAAGCTGGGCATTAATCCCTACATCACTCGATGGGTTGCCAACTGGCTTACTGACAGCATCCACACTGTAAAAGTAGCTGAAATCCAGTTCCAGACAAGTGACAAGTGGAGTACCTCAGGGTTCAGTCCTGGGACTGCTCTTGTTTGGCATCTACTTCTCTGAAGTACAGGCCAACACTAAGGGACTCTAGCTAACAAAGTTTGTAGATGACTGCAAACTGAGAGCCATTATTGAATCCCCAAATGATGGGGACATTCTACAAAAGAGCCTTACAGAAAAAAGATGCTTGGTGCCAGAGAAATGGGCTCAAGCTCAATGCCAAGAAATGTATAGTTATCCTCTTTGGGAAAAAAACATGTACCTGTGAATTACCACATAGGTGGCAGTACACTAAACACCGAAAGTGTGATAAGAGACTTAGGGACACAGGTGGACAGTGGGCTCACCTTCGATAACCACATCACCACAACAGTCAGAAAATCCATCTATGTAGCACTCCTCATCACTAAGGGCTTTTCATCCAGAAAAAGGAGGTCATTGTGCCACTGTACTCATCCCTCATTAGACCTATTATAGAATACCACGCCCTGTTTGGTATGTACCTCTCAAGACATCTGCAACAACTGGAAAGGCCACAGAAATACCTCACTAAGAGAATCACAGGCCTAAAGCAGATCCCTATGCTGACCATCTAAAAAAACTCCAGCTATACGCTGTTGCATATTGTCTAGTCAGAGGCAATCTCTGCTTAACATACAAGGCCATGTCAAACCCACTGGACATGCTACACTTAAAGAAATCCCAATCCCTTAGAGCCACATAGACTACCCATACATGTCAAGCAGAGCGCCTCTTTGGCCCTCTTCAAAAGGAACCTTGACGATTGGATGGGAGATAGGAAATTCACCCCGGGGATCACATTAGTTGCCCTGCTAGACAGGGGTCCAGGGGAGTAAATATTGTGGGAAGGAATAGCCAGGGAGTTGTTATGGCTAGGCTTTTATAGGCCCTAGGGCTGATAGCCTAGTACCAACCTATGAACCTATGACATTGACTTTCTGTATAGGTTTTCTAGGTTTAGCATTTAATTATTCTGTGTTAATGGATAAATTGTTTCACAGATGCAGTCACCAGACAAAAAGACTAACCTTTTTCCTATTCCTTGTTAGTAAAATTTGAGCATAACAGACTGTATTGGCACCGTATCTTCAACTTTGTGCAAAGTTATCTGTGGGATGCAATTGGTATGTGCCACAGTGACAACAGTGACACCCCCAGAAAGGGGAACTTTATCATTGTTATGGTCTGTAGACTGGCCTGGCCTACCCTGGACAAGTTAACAGTATCTGGTGGCCAGTAAGCAAATGTAACATTCAGAATGTTTTTATTGACCCAATCATTTATTTAGTTTGTGGGGTTTGACCTATACATTATAATTTTTATTGAACACTTTTCTCTCTTTGAGGGGCAAGGTTTTAACAATGTTTGAGGTTAGTTGTGATATGTGGATTCTCCATGTATTGTAATTAATGAATTTATTTTATATTTGATTTGTTGAGAAATTTTTAGACTTTAGGAACCTTAGAGGTATATATATATATATATATATATATATATATATATATATATATATATATATAGATATACTGATGTGTTGTTCTGATAGTGGATGTAAGTTGTTGAATTTAAGTATAGATTAATTGTGACTGAATGAATCAATGTATAGGGTTTAGGGGCTCGTCCTATATCACTCTAGTTATTGGCTGTCACTATTCAACTCTTCATTTGATGGTGTATGCCTTGACACATCCCACAAGACTTTTGATTGGTGGGATATGGTGACCTATGTTTGTTGAGTACTGTAATTATGTGCTCCAATCACATTCTATACCTGAGGGGGTTAACCTATACATTGTAAAGACTTGTTGGAGTTTTCGCTGTTTTGAGTGTAAAGATTACACAATGTTTGAGAATAGCATGATAGGCAAATTGTATTGTTGAGTTATTTTTAAACTTTAGGAACTCTAGAGACTTTATAGATACTTTGACGTGTTGTTTTATGTAAATCGTTGAATTTGAGTTTACAGTCTCTGCAATCATGTGGGAATGAACCAATTAACATATACGGTTTAGGGGCTCATTCTATATCACTATAGTTATAGGCTGTTTTTGTTCTACTTCCTCATTTGATGTTGCATGTTTTAAGATGCCCCACAATAATTTTCATTGGTGAGTTATCGTTACTTATGACTGGAGAGCATTGTGGTTATCTGAGAGCTCAGACAGCTCCAAAGCAGACACCCACAAAACCTGCACCTCCCGTCACAAACCAGACAACACATAAAACACAAAATCAATGTGTCGCACAATCACAGCCCTTAAGGCAAAATAACATACCTAACACACTAGTAATAGGTGACTGAATAGTCAGGCACACTGATGCCCCACTCACTAGGCTGGACAAAGAGAAGGTTACTGTTAGCTGCCTAACGGGAGCCAGAATCCACCAGGTCACTCCAGAACAAGTACAAATATGACTCTGTCATTGTTCATGTTGGTGTGAACAACCTGAGCCGTACCTCCCTGGACTACATGAAAAGAGACATGGAAGAGCTCTCTGATCATGTAGCCCAGGCGGGTATGACCCTGACCCTGAGTAGCATCCTGCCCTCACCAAGAATGATACCTCAGTATAAAGAAAAAATTATCAATTTCAACAATTGGCTAAGCTTCTGGTGTCATTCAAAGGGGATCCAGTGTCTGTCAGCCTGGGATGACATGCTTGACAAGCTGTGTTGCTTCGCAAGAGACGGCTTGCACCTGTCACCCCTTGGCTTTTGAATACTGGCCAAGGCTCTTGCTGCCCCCATAGTGCCTTTTTTAGGCAAGGCTCAAAATTCAAACCCACCCCCATAAACGGCACAAGTAAAAAACTGAGGGTTATGCTACTCAACACCAGGAGTTTAAATCTCAAAATGCATGCACTCGAAGCACTCCTAAGTATGGAGAACGTTGACATCTGTGCAGTAACTGAAACCTGGTTCAAGGCTCCAGAGATCACTCCAGCACTACTAGGCTACAACTCATACCACACATTTCGGCCACAGAACACGGACTGAAACACAAAAGGAGGTGGTGTATCCATATTCATCAAGGATACCCACACCTCCAGGTTAGTGGCGCAGCATGATACCTCTGAGATCATCCATGTGCAACTAACATCGGGCAAATCTGCAATGCAAATTGTGGCCTGCTACAGATCACCCTCCATGACCCAGGACCACCACTCCACCTTTCTGGAGACACTGGAAAACATGAAGGTCCTACCGAACACCCTGATCTTGGGGGATTTCAATTACCCTACCATTAACTGAGAAAACTACTTGAGTACAAACTTCCAGGCTCAGCGCTTCCTGGAATTTATCAACTCAAATGCCCTGGATCAGCAGGTAAACTCCCCTACCAGCGGCCACAACATATTGGACCTGGTCATCACCAACATGGGCGACAGGTGCTCGGAGGTCAATCCATCACTGGTTAGATCAGACCATAAACTAATCACCCTGGATGTCCACACCTCACCACCACCCCCAACCAAGGAAACCACAGTGAAAAACTTTTCTAAAGCAAACTTCACCTTACTTAAGTCAGACGTTGTAAGTTTCACAGCCCCCATGCTAAAGGATAACACTGCCCAAGATGCAGAATCCTTTACAATTGCACTCTATGAGCACCTATAAAGATGCATGGATCGTGCCATCCCTAGCAAAACCAAGACTCCCCTAAGAGAAGGAAACCAGTCTGGTGGACCCCTGCCATAAACAGGTTATACAACAAAAGGAGGAAACTAGTTCAGAAAAAAAGCAAATCCCAAGAAGGAAAGACATCCCTGACCAGTATCAGAAAGAAACTAAGGTCCCTCATAAAATCATCCAAGGCTAACTTCGAAAGAAAAATAGCCAAGGACTCAAAAGATAACCACAAAGCCTTCTTTAGATATGTCAAAAATCTAAGTGGCAACTTGCAGATATGCTCTGCAAAATAGCACAAAATATACTGAACCTACTGATATTGCCAACATACTGGCAGATAGATTCAGTGCAAACTTCACCTCCCTCTCACCTTCAAAAGGGCCCACAACAATGCCAGAAAAGTGTAGTGTCCCAGAAATCACAGAAGCACAGGTGAAAACAGCCCTTTCAAAAGCCAAAAACATAGCATCAATGGGGCCAGATGGTGTCCCAGGCTGCGTCTTGCATGAACTACAGAATGAACTAACCCCCCACCTAAACACGCTGTTCAACCTCAGCCTCTCCACAGGCTACATGCCCATAGAATGGCACACAGCAATGGTTATTCCGCTCCACAAAGGAGGAGCCACAACTGACCCTGGTAACTATTGCCCCATAAGCCTGACTAGCTTGGTCTGCAAGGCTATGGAGCGCATCATCATGGAACTCATTAACAAAGACATTGGGAACCTTCAAACACTTGACCTGACCAAGTTCGGCTTTGTTAAGGGCAGATCATGCCTACTAAACCTGGTTGACTTCTTCAAGACAGTTACCAAGGCCATAGACGAGGGAAAGGTGGTTCACACAGCCTACCTTGATCTCGCCAAGGTGTTCGACACCATTCCTCACTCGGGTATTATAGAAAAACTCACCAGCCTGAACATAAACCCCTACATCACAAGATGGGTTGCCATTCCAACTGGCTTACAGACAGAACTCACACGGTAAGAATAGCGGGCTCCAGGTCTGACTCTAAACCATTCACAAGTGGTGTCCCGCAAGGCTCAGTTCTGTGACCTCTGCTGTTCGGCATATTTTTCTCAGACATACAGGCAAACACAGGAGGACTATGGCTAACCAAGTTCGCCAATGACTGCAAACTGGGAGCCATAACTGACTCTCCGGCTGACACGGACATCCTCCAAAAAGGCTTTACTGAGACAGACACCTGGTGTCAAAGTCATGGCTTCAAGCTAAATGCCAAAACATGCATAGTCATCCCATTTGGGAAAAACAAAACACCCACAAATTACCACATAGGTGGCAGCCCCCTTAATACAGAAGCGGTAATAAGAGATCTGGGGACCCAGGTAGATAGTAATCTCTCCTTTGACAATCATATTGCCAAAGTAGTTAGGAAATCCTTCTATTTGGCCCATCTAATTACTAAGGGGTTCGCATCTAGAAATAAAGAGGTTATAGTGCCCCTCTACTCATCACTCATCAGGCCCATCATAGAGTACAATGCCCCATTTGGGATGTACCTCACAAGGCACTTCCAACAGCTTGAAAGACCACAAAAGCACCTCACTATGAGGAATACTGGCCTCAAACATATGTCCTATGCAGCCCGACTGAAAAAACTCCGGCTGTACTCAGTGGCATATCGCTTACTCAGAGGTGATCTCTGCCTGACTTACAAAGCCATGTCCAACTCAGAATTGATGGACACGCTCCACCTAAAGAAATCCAAGTCACTGCGAGCTATGCACTCTAGTGAGCTAAACCTCACCACAACAATAAATAGAACATGCTGGAGGGATAGATTCCTGTCACAGAGACTCCCCATGCTTTGGAACAAAATTCCTAACTACATTAGGCAGAGCCCCTCACTAACACTCTTCAAGAGAAGCCTTGACAAGTGGATGGGTAACAGAAAGTACACCCCTGGGATCACTTCATTGGCTCTGCTTGACAGAGGCTCAGTTAATTAATCAATGGGGCGGCAAAAGCCGACACACTCTGGCTAGGCTTATAAATGCCCTCGGGCAGATAGCCTAGTACCTACCTATGAACCTATGAACCTATGACTCAAATCATATTCTAGGTCTGAGGGTCTTGACCTATATATTGAAAATGTTTGGTGGAGCATTTTTGAGTTTAAAGATCGTATAATGTTTGAGGTTAGCTGAAATAAGCTAATTTTGTTTTATAATTATTAGATGTGTCTACTTTGCTTAATCTGCGTTTTTAGTGGTATGGGTTTTTTCGGTGTCCTTATTGGTGATGAGATTTTTCACTATTTGTGAATGTCATTACTTTTAGCATGTGATTCAACTTTTTATCCTGATTGGCCTGTGTTTATTTTAAATCTGTGTTTCAGGTATGTTTTAATGGTCTGAAGAAGCCATCTTGTTATACTGCGAAAGCGCTTACCATTTTTACCAATAAATTCTCTGCTTCATCAGTCGTGATAGCCTGGATTTTCTTCTTTTTAGTTGTTAATCTGGTTCTTACCCCACACTTTCATTCAGCGGTTTTTATCTTGTGTTTGGTAGATTCAGAATGCCTAGAAACATGTATGTATTTCTGTACAACTGTTTACACAATTTAGTTTAATTTTGTTATAGTGTGCTGCCCTGTACTCTTAATGTATTTATGGTTTACTGCTAATGAAGGCATAGTTCATTCATATTTTATTTATGCATACATGATGCAGTAGTAAATATTTGCTTAATATCTTCTGGTGCATATTGAGATATGTTGTATTGTATTATTGTTTCTTACCTGCCCTGATTGTTATAGGTACCACTGCTGTACAATTTTGTAAATGTGTTTTTTGAATACATAAGCAAATACTTATGTTCAGCCTCTAATGCAGGCAAGAAAGTACAGTTCTTACAATAAAGTAGGAGTTACATTGGGTCAACCTACATGTGCTTGAGGTGAATTTGCTCAAGCATCAGTATCACTAAGCAAAAAAAAAAAAAAAGACAAAGAGCAAAATACTGAATGCTGTTTCCCATAGGAAATCATTGCTGGTGCAGCTTCTAAGTCTGTCCCACCATTTATTCCCTTGTTTAGGGAGGTTTCTCCTTTTTTTGAGTTGGTGCAGCCATGGAGTTGGTATATATAACTTTGGGTGGGCATTGGGGGTTTGCCCCCACAGTGGGGTGCAAGGAGCTTGCCCCCCTGCAAAAAACTCTTAAAATGGATTTTTTGCCCATTCTGAGTTTCAAGCAATTTTTTTTTGTTCTTTCATTTCATCGACTTCTAGGAAGTTGGCTTTTCATAGCAGGACTAATCATATGTCAACCATTATTGAAGTGGTTTTACATTCCAGACTACCTGAGATCATGAACCTAAGCTTACATAGCAGGAAACAATGTGCACAGGACCTTGCTCAATGAGTAGCAGCTAGACAACGTGAATGATTGAAAGATCCATGCAACAGAAAAAAAAAATGTAATTTGACTTTAGACAGTTTCCCAGAAATACTTCTAGCAAACTAAGAAACATACTACCTTACTAGAGACTTTTTCGATAAAAGTGCTTTCGTTAAAGTGTGTTCGGTTGTTATGGATTCAGACGTTTGATCATTCGATCAAACATCCTAGATCCATATATATATATATATATATATATATATATATATATATATATATATAAATAAATATATATACTCTTCTGTATGAATGCAGCACATAACTATTGATTTTAACTTAAATGGATTTTTCATTAGGTTGTCCATATACTATAAACAGGATATAAATTTATGCGTTGTTCTCAGAAGTAGTGAAGACTTTCCATGTTTCTTGGTTAGCCTGAATTTCATTCTTGAGCTCAGAAATCAAAGGCTATCTCAAGTCAGTACTAATTCTGTGTTTATCGACATTTCATCATCACCATAGGTACCACTGCTGTACAATTTTGTAAATGTGTTTTTTGAATACATAAGCAAATACTTATGTTCAGCCTTTTTAAGTCTTTTGGAAAACTGTAGCTCATGCTATTTACTAAAAGCAACCTGCATTGTATGACTTTATGCTGTTATGCTGTCTTAAAGTACTAGTTCATAAGTATGCCATGTGTTTAAATGTACTGTAATGCTATTTGCTGTACTGTACAATGTGACATCACTATCACACAAGCATGTAAAGAAGTATTAATGAAAAAATGCAAATCTGTTTACTGGAATTAGTTTACAATAGCATAATAAAACTGCTTTTCTGACATGGAATCATTTCAAAATGATTAAATTACAAAGAGATCAACAAGACACTAATCTATTGGATGAACTACTATGAATATAATAGCAAATATGAAATATGAAATAATCAAATAATCACTTAAGATGCTACATAAACATGTATGTTTCATGGAACAAAACCAATTGGCACCCTTAAGGTCTACATTGATACATTCAGCTGATAAGATGTTGAATAATACTGATATGGCCATAAATTCAGAATACAAAACGCTGACCTGACACTTGCAAAAGCTTGAGAGACCACATAGGTTCCTCACAAAAAGAATACAGAGAGTAAGCTACAAGTCCTGTGCGGACCATCTCAAAGTCGTATCCCTGATCTCAGTTTCCTACAGATTGCTGTGCAGCAATCTATGCATGGCCTACAAAGTAATCTCTGATTCCACAATGATGGATTTGTTATACATCCACAAAACAAATAGCATCAGAAATACCTGTCTGAAGGATCTAAACCTTGTCTACAACATAAACAAAACACTTTGGAGGGACATGTATGTGTCTCAAAGATTTAATCCTTCTCTGGAACAGTCTTCCCATCCATGTCAAGCAAAGCTCATCCTAACCGTATTCAAATGTAGCTTGTTTGGCATCTGTGTCCATAATGGACAAGGACAGCCTGTGAACATTTGATCTGTACGAGCCTATATCGTAATGGTAAAATTCCCTAGAGTATTCATACATGTCAGCAATATTTTAGTAAATTTACAGTAATCTAGGCTTAAAAGATGGCTCATGGGCTGATATTCTAGGAACCACCTATGAGCCTACAAATAAATAATTGAGAAGATTTTGGAAGTAATCTGTGTCCCCTTGCACTTCCAAATGTAGCTCTGTGCCCCCCATACCCAAACTCACATTCTTGTTTATTAAATATATCAACTCCAACCTCACATTACTTCAGAGTAAAGAAATATTTGTTTTTTTCTGAAAAAAAAAATGTCATCCTTTTCTGAGACAATGCAACCTCAAAATTAGTATATGTATAACCCAGGCTTGTAATCACAATAAGACGGCACAGAATAGACCCACTCCTCAATGATGTTTGCTCACTGTGCTCATACATTGATTTTCATAGGTTCATAGGTAGGTACTAGGCCTAGTCAGCAAGGTACCATAGCTTACGCCACCCAAGAAAGTTATTTTCTTGTGCCACTGTCCAGCAGAGACACAGAAGTGATCCCCGGGGTGTATTTCCTATTTCCCATCCACTCATCAAGATTTTTCTTGAAGAGTGCTAATGAAGAACTTTGCTTGACATAGATGGGTAGCTTGTTCCAGAGTATAGGAAGTCTCTGGGACAGGAATCTATCCCTCTAGCGTGTCCTGTTTATTGTGGTGACAAGGTTTAGGTTCCTAGAGCATGTAGCTTGGAGGGATTGGAATTTCTGTAGGTGTTGCATGTCCAACAGCTCTGGGTTTGACATAGCTTTATATGTTAGGCAGAGATCACCTCGGAGTAGGCGATATGCTACAGAGTAAAGCTGGAGTTTTTCATGTTCTACAGATTAAGTTTTTACCCCAAGTTTTTTTCATTCATTTTCATGCTTTGTAAACTTTTATAGTTCATAACATATTATACTGTGACCATTTAAATAATGTTTAAATAGCACAAGTTCTGCCCACAAAGCACACATTTGAGAACGTTTTCACTGAGATTCTCTTTCATTGTACCATACAAAACTCCCTGTTTGCATATCAATACTGAATCGTATCCTCTCTAATTTGACCTCTGAATTTCCCAGTAGAATGTCATTGCAAATTGTTAGAACAACATCAGTCCAGACTAAGACCCTATCAATGGACTAAGTAGACTACAGTACTGTTTTCCTAATTTAACAAGTAGATGTTACAGTTATTTATTTAGCTGGTGTTAAAGTGTGCACACTACTAGAGGACAATAATCCCCTGATACTTCTTGTTACATAATCTTGTCTCTGTGCAGATTGTTCTGGTTTCAAAAGAAGCTACAAAGCAATATAGTTAACAAAATCTTACTAAAGGGGTAAACTAAAACTCTCCAGTTATGTCTAGCATGATTTTTACATTATTTTCTTTTTAAATCCAGCGAGTAGTTTGTAACTATTTCTGCCATCTTTATATGGAAAGCCCAATTTTTTCGTTTGTAATTAAAGTAACCTAGTCTCTACTTTATTCCTTGACCTTTATAACTTTCAACTCAGTATCTCGTCAGAAACTTCTGACTGAACTTGCTTCACTGTGTATATTGTAGCTACTTTTACAGCTACATATCAAAGAGACAACAAGCTGCAAAATGGAAACAAAACTACTCTGAATCCAGCAACAGCGTGAGAGACCACAGCTGCATTTGGAAGTGCAAGGGGACACAGCTTCCCCCAAAATCATCCAGTCACAGATAGCATTCCTCAAGGATGTATTCTTGGTCCTCTCCTTTTTAATATCTTTATTAATAAACTCTACACTTCCACCAAACACCTAACCATAATTCAATAAGCAGACAATATGACACTCATCTGCTCTGCTCCAACCCTTAACACCCTCCAGAGCATTACTCAATAATCATTGCTATCTATAGAATTCTGTCTGTGTTACTCTGACCTACTCCTTAACCCCAAAAGGGCAAAGTCAATACTCTTTATGCCAAAACAGCTTACAGCTCTCAGTCATTCCATATTCTCTCATCTAACAACACTGAAATTGAAATTGTCTCACAAACTAAGCCATTAGAAGTCCTAATAGATGATAACCTCAAACATCAGCACCTATCTCGGGCAATAAAAAAGCATAAAACTACACTCTCTACAGAGCTAAAATTTTTCTTACTAACACTTCAAGAAAATCAATTCCTGTAACCTACCCACTTCCATCCCTTCTGTTTGCATCCCCTATTGTCACAAACCTTAGCAACACCCTCAAAACTATGCTTAGCACATTATTGTAAAATAGCTACATTTGCTACAAATGCCTCCCTAAAAACGTCATTGTACAGCACTAAAAAATCTAATCTTGCTGTAACTACCTCACTTCCTATACTACTTGCACCTCATTGTTGTTCAAGTCTAACTCATAACCATGAAAAATGCCCCTACCCCAAAAAATATGCTTCAGCTTTACTTTATTTCCAGACTCTTAAGGTCTAGCAAAAAATCGCTACTCATAACAAAAAGAAACAACTCTGCAGGTGACTAACTATACTCCCTCCATATCAGCAAGCTGTGGAACTCAACTAACAACTCTGCAGGTGACTTACTATACTCCCACCATTTCACCGAGCTGTGGAACTCAACTAACAACTCTGAAGGTGAGCAGGTGACTCACTATACTCCCACTATGTCACCAAGCTGTGGAACTAAACTAACAACTCTGCAGGTGACTCACTATACTCCCACCATGTCACCGAGCTGCGGAATTCAACTAATAACTCTGCATGTTACTCACTATACTCCCATCATGTCACAAGCTGTGGAACTCAACTAACAACTCTGCAGGTGACCAGGTGACTCACTATACTCCCACCATGTCAGCAAGCTGTAGAACTAAACTAGCAACTCTGCAGGTGACTTACTGTACTCCAACTGTGTCACCAAACTGTAGAACTAAACTAGCAACTCTGCAGGTGTCTCTTTATATTCCTGCCATGTCACTGAGTTGTGGAACTAAATTAGAAACTCTGCAGGTGACTCACTGTACTCCCACTATGTCACCAAGCTGTAGAACTAAACTAACAACTCTGCAGGTGACTCTATACTCCCACTGTGTTACCAAGCTGTGCAACTCTATCCCACTCCAACTAAAACTTATAGACAAAAAAATTTCAAGGCACTGCTGAAACAACAGCTAAATGCCATCTGGCTCTGCTCCCGTTCCACTCATGGATAATAAAACTATATCACCAAACCACATCCCTGTCCATACTTTTTCCTACAAACATGTATTCACTCCTGTTTAGTGCATAAAAGGCCTCTGTTTCCTCCTTGTACTCCCTCTTCACTCCACACATCTCTCGTCTCTCAATCACTGTTCTCCTCTCCCAACCCCTATTATTTTACAAAACTGTTCTACCCTACCCGGCACTATTTTTTCACCATTCTCTCTCCCCTACTTGAATAACCTAGCACATTACTACACCAAATGTCGTCTCCTAATCATGTCACTACAATTTTTAGCTCTAATCATGTGCACACCCTAAGCAAACTACAATTTATTTTTCTGCTAGCTCTGTATCTCAGTACTTTTTTGCCTCCCTTATCTGTTTTTCTGTTTTTTAATGCACCAGTCCTGTCTCTTAAACCAATGAACTTCAACTTCTAGACTGACTGTCTAATGCTGTACTGTTCATCTGGCAATAATAACAGTACTCCTTGCATGAAAATATTTGACTTTGCTCTATACAGACAAATTATGTTTCTCTTAAGTGTTAACATTGTTAATTTATGCCTCCAATGATATTCGTTTTTTATTTCAAATTATGTATGTGACATTGTGAATATTTCTAAAAATTGTAAATCTATGTGAAGCTTTTCTCCCTGGGCCTCCTCTGAAAAGGGGTTTTATCCCAGTTGGACTTCTCCAGTTAACAAAGACAAATACATTTTATATATATATATATATATATATATATATATATATATATATATATATATATATATATATAAACATTAAGCAACACAGGGGCTGACTGGTGCATTTAAAATATATCTATACACATATATATAGACATAGATATAGATATAGATATAGATAGGTATATATACATATATATAGTCAGTTCTGTGCTTTTATAATGTATCCATGTGTGTATCAAGGAATTTGATTAAATATCATTAGCATTATCAAGCACCTCTGAATACACAGACTGTGTGCAATCTCCCTGTGGACAAGCATTCTGTTGATTTCAGTGGTAGAGAGGAAAATGCAGCATAACTGCTGTATAAGTACTTTACAATATGGGAGGTAGATGTGGCAAAACTACCGTACTGGTATTGTGCAGTATGGCAAGCAGGGAAGGAGATGTGACCAACCACTGCACTGGTGTCATGTGGTATAGATACAGGGAGGGATAAATTCCATAGCTGCCACACTGATGTTGTATAATATGGAGATTAGTGTAGGATATGCACCACAACTGCAGTACTGGGGCTGTAAAGTATGGAGACTCTTCACTGCCTATAACCCCCCCCTAACTTTCACCATGTTGAACTTCTACCTGCCTACTGCAAACTAAATAGCAATAAAAAACTGTGTATCGTAGATATATATATATATATATATACATATATATATATATATATATATATATATATATATATAAATATATATATATATCACTCCAGGGTATAATATCCCCACCAATTCTATCTCTAATGAAACTGTAACTCTTGGTGAATCAACATCGAACAGCAATCCTTAACCACTGACTTCCCTTCCTGAATTATTACTCTTCATGGCTACACCCAACTAATTACAACCTTTACCTATTACAACAAAACCACAAATACTGGCACCATCCTAGATTGGATCCTAGTATCATATCCTAGTTTGTACCAAACCCCCAAAACACTCTCTGAGTCCATCAGTGACCACCTCCCTATCTATTTTCAAAGACATTTCATCCATCAGATTAGATAACACAAATATAAAGTGTGCCACAGTCTCACCAACGTTAACTCCAATGTATTTACCAATGTTATCTCCTCTATAAACCCGTCTTTCCTTTTCAGCCTACCACTAGATGATGCTATTATAAAATTCAACTGTATATTTCTAGAATATTTCTAGAGTATTTCTAGATACTCTTAATAGCCTAGCTCCCCTCAGAAAGAAAAGACTGAAATCTCTCCATGAGCCTTGCCTCTCCCATTCCACCTGAGCCCTAGTGCACATCCATGCACCTTGGCTCTCCCATTCCACCTGAGCCCTAGTGCACATCCATGCACCTTGGCTCTCCCATTCCACCTGAGCCCTAGTGCACATCCATGCACCTTGGCTCTCCCATTCCACCTGAGCCCTAGTGCACATCCATGCACCTTGGCTCTCCCATTCCACCTGAGCCCTAGTGCACATCCATGCACCTTGGTTCTCCCATTCCACCTGAGCCCTAGTGCACATCCATGCACCTTGGCTCTCCCATTCCACCTGAGTCCTAGTGCACATCCATGCACCTTGGCTCTCCCATTCCACCTGAGCCCTAGTGCACATCCATGCACCTTGGCTCTTCCATTCCAACTGAGCCCTAGTGCACATCCATGCATCTTGGCTCTCCCATTCTACCTGAGCCCTAGTGCACATTCATGCACCTTGGCTCTCCCATTCCATCTGAGCCCTAGTGCACATCCACGCACCTTGGCTCTCCCATTCCACCTGAGCCCTAGTGCACATCTATGCACCTTGGCTCTCCCATTCCACCTGAGCCCTAGTGCACATCCATGCACCTTGGCTCTCCCATTCCACCTGACTCTAGTGCACAAAAGGGATGCTGCACTGGATAATTGGTTGAAATTTTAATCCCCCAGTCAGCCTCAAATCTACAAACCACTTTGTAACATAAAACAAAAACAAGTTAACAACGACAAAAAAAAAATACTATCTAAAATCACAAATTCACCATCAAAACTATCCAAAAAAATTCTGGAAGACCATTAACAATATTCCTTTTTTAACACCTTTATTGAATTATTACTTGTGACACAGGCGAATTTACATTTATATAAAAGTAATTAAACTGTATTAACACGTTCATGTTTCCAAACATTATCCTTCACATATATTGCTATATATCATATAACCTAAGCAACATTACATAAATTATTCAATTTCTGCCTTTTTTAAACAAGAAGCATCTTTATTAAAAAATAACTTATGACATAAGCAATCATACATTTATATAAATTAAAACAAACCACACCGACACAAAGATTCTTAACCATGGTTCTCCCAGCATACCAGGCTCATGCTCCAATCACTCTCCCTTTGAAACTTCCACAAAGTTCAACTCCTACCTTATAGACTCCATAATCACTCTAAACCAAAACTTTTATAATTCAAATCAAACTCTGCCTCTCTCACCTCCCTACAATAAATCGACTTTTTCTGTAATACCTGTTCCTACCTCATAGATGAAATCTCTACTGTCTAAAATAAAGCCCTGTTCTCTCCCAGAAGAGAATCTGCCAGATGAATTCCTGAAACTAGCCGTTAACTCTATAGCCTACCTGATCTCCATACTAATTAACAGTTCAGTTCAAGAATCTAGAGTTCCTCCTATCTGGAAACAATCCTATGTTATTCCACTTCACAAAGGTGTAAACTCTATTGAATTCACAAACTACAGACCTATAGCTATTCTGTCCCCTCTCTCAACAATACTTAAAAATGAATACACAAACAACTTCTACATGAAAACCTACTCTTCCCAACCCAAAATGGTTTTCGCCCTTACCACAGCACAACTACAGCCTTAGTCTCATTAATTGATACCAAAAACCAGGGAAAATAATAATCTGGCATCCTCCCTTTTTTTGACCTCTGCAAAACCTTCAGTACAGTCTCTCACCCAAAATGTCTGTCTAAAATGTCTGCTCTTAGTTTCTATAACTCTACTCTCAAATGGTTTTCTAGCTACATTTCTAATCGACAGCAATCAGTTAAGTGGCTTCATTCTTTTTCCCAATTCCTCACAATTAACACTGGGGTACCCCAAGGTTACATCCTTGGACATACAGTGGATATAAAAAGTTTACACACCCCTGATAAAATGCCAGGATTTTGTGATATAAAAAATGAGACCACAATATGTCATTTCAAAACTTTTTCCACCTTTAATGTGACCTATAACCCATAAAATTCAATTGAAAAACAAACAAATCTGTTAGGGGAAAAATATAAAAAATAAAAAACGTATAATACGCTGGTTGCATAAGTCTGCACACCCTTAAACTAATACTTTGCTGTGTGTGCACACCCTTAAACTAATACTTTGTTTAAGCACCTTTTGATTTAATGACAGCATTCAGTCTTCTTGGGTAGGAGTCTGTCAGCATGGCACATCTTGACTTGGCAATGTTTCCCCACTCTTCTTTGCAAAAGCGCTCCAAATCTGTCAGGCTGTGAGGGCATCTCTTGTGCACAGCCCTCTTCAGGTCATCCCACAGATTTTCTATTGGATTTAGGTCTGGGCTGTGGCGGGTCCATTCCAAAACATTAATTTTCTTCTGGTAAAGCCGTTCTTTTGTTGATTCGGATGTATGCTTGTGGTCATTGTCATGTTGAATGGTGAAATTCCTCTTCATCTTCAGCTTTCTAGCAGATGCCTGAAGGTTTTGGGCCAAAAGTGACTGGTATTTGGAACTGTTCATAATTCCCTCCACCTTGACTAAAGCTCCAGTTCCAGCTGAAGAAAAGCAACCCCAAAGCATGATACTGCCACCACCATACTTCACCGTGGGGATGGTGTTCTTTTGGTGATGCGAAGTGTTGTTTTTGCGTCAAACATACCTTTTGGAATTGTGGCCAAAAAGTTCAACTTTGGTCTTATCAGACCATAACACATTTTCCCACATGCTTTTGGGAGACATGATGTATTGTTTTGCAAATTTTAGCCAGGCCTGGATGTTTTTCTGTGTATGAAAGGCTTCCATCTTGCAACCCTACTCCATAGTCCAGACATATGGAGAATACAGGAGATTGTTGTCACATGTAGTACACAATCAGTACTTGCCAGAAATTCCTGCAGCTTCTTCAGTGTTGCTGTAGGTCTCTTGGCAGCCTTCCTGACCAGTTTTCTTCTTGTCTTTTCATCAATTTTGGAGGGACATCCAGTTCTTTGCAACGTCACTGTTGTCCCATATTTTCTCCACTTTTTGATGACTTTCTTCATTGTGTTCCATGGTATATCCAATGCTGTGGGCATTTTTTTGTACTCTTCTCTTGACTGATACCTTTCAACAATGAGATCCCTTTGATGCTTTGTAAGCTGTCTGCAAACCATGGCTTTTGCTGTAGCAGGCAACTGAGTAAATATCAGGAAAATCCTATTAGGGTAGCTGAACTTTATTTGGTGTTAATCAGAGTCTCTTTAATTGATGGCAGGTGTGTACCCAAGAAGACTGAATGCTGTAATTAAATCAAAAGGTCCTTCAACAAAGTATTAGTTTAAGGGTGTGCATATGCAACAAATTATTAATTTAAGGGTGTGCACACTTACGCAACCAGCGTATTGTACGTGTTTTATTTTTTATATTTTTCCCATAACAGATTTGTTTGTTTTTTGATTGAATTGTACAGGTTATGGGTCACATTAAAGGTGGGAAAAGTTTTGAAATAATTTATTGTGGTCTCATTTTTTTATATATATCACAAAAACCTGGCATTTTAACAGGGACATGTAAACTTTTTATATCCACTGTATTTTCTTTAACATCTTTATAAACAATCTGCATTCATCCTGCTATCAGTGATTCCACTATCATCTGCTGTTGACAATCTGTTACACCTTCAATCCATTGCTCAAAAATCCTTTAACTCTTTTGAAAGCAGGCTTAAAGACAACCAACTTGAACTTAACCCCCCCAAAAAAACAACTGCTGCTATTTATCCTAAAAAGCCAGTCTTACTTCAAACCAGCCTTTAATATCGCATCTCTTGGCAACACCTAGATAGAAGTAGTGCCACACACCAAAATGTTTGGTGTTACCATCACTGATCAACTTAAATACGATCTCCATATCCAAAACTGTATCATAAAAACTCACCAGAAACTTGGTATGGTTTATAGATAAAAAAAAATTCCTAACCAATGACTCTAGACTCTCTCTTGAATGTTTATCTACTTCTCACTCTACTCTATGCCACTTCCATGCTAACCAACCTACAAACCACCCTGAAAACCAAATTGGAACTCTGCTACAATAAAATTGCCAGATTTACTGCTAACCAGCCTTGCAACTCACTCCACTATCTATCTCTAAAAACCTTAAACTGGTTTTAGCTACCTCACTATCTCCTGCTCTCTCAACTATCCCTTACAAATGTCATACTAAATCAATTTACATCCTGTCCGTCCATCTCATCCATCATCACCATCATCACCTATTATATCCCCAACCACTCTCTCCAGAGCTCTGACCAACATCTCTTAAATATCTGTAAACTTAAAAAATCCATAGGGCATAGTGTATATAGTTTCATGGTGGCCCTGGCCTGAACAAAATTCCCTTAGACATCAGATCCTTACCAAACAGTCACAATTTAAAAAAAACTACTAAAAGAAAGACTTCTCAACACCTGGCTTTGTTCCTGTCTTAACCCTGCCTAACCTCTTTATAATCCACTTCTTAACCTTGCCTAACCTCTTTATAACCCACTTCTTAACCCTGCCTAACCTCTTTATAACCCACTTCTTAACCATGCCTAACTTGCCAGTAACCACTTCTTCCTTTCTCCTTTTTTTCATTTACTACCCATCCGCCTATTTGTCTGCACTTCCCACTGTCTGTACTGTCCTGCTGGCTTTTATTAATTTTTTTTCTTCTCCTTTCTACTTAACTTTACACTCCACCTACTAGTACTCCCATTCATATACTCTTCATCTTCATCTCTATATCATTTATCTGACTGCCAAACTACAACTAGAATATCCAAGAAAAATGACAGGAGCTCAATGCCAAACACTACTTTTCATTGCAATTACAGATCTCATTATCTTCACAGTGTTTAAATATTTACACCAGCCAGTCATACATATTCTTAAAATCACATGGGTTATTAAATAGCTAAATACAGTTAAAATTAAACAGCATAGTAAAAGGAACACACACACACACACACACACACACACACACACACACACACATATAAAAACAAGCCCAGGACCAAATAAAAATAAACGTATAATAAAATACAAATATAAATAAAGAATATATTACATATTATAAGTATTACTAATGACTATACTAACTATTATTATAATAAATATTACAATAAAAATAAAACAAATACTACTTATACACATATTGATGTCTATTTCTCAATATGGGCCTAATACCATTGGTACTCTTCAATCCTGGCATTTTATCATCCCTGAAATAATTAATCTAGTCATATTCTATCAGCTGTGTTTTATTCATTAGGTCACTTTCGCTTGCATTGTGATGGACAACTTGTATAACCCTAAACTTAAACTTATGATGAAGGCCCACAGTTGCTCAGGGCATTCGTCTCAACTTTTCTTTAAATTTCTGAAAGATGCGACCCTATCATTTCTTTTAATTTCTTATTAGTTTTACCTATGTAAAAGCACTCACAGGAGATGCAGTTAGCAAGATAATTCACATTCTGAGTATTACGTGTAATAAAAACACAAAAAACAAATTATTTTGCTGTGATGGGATGCTTAAAAGAAGGGTCAGTATTAATATTTATTCAGTATATATGGTTGTGGCAGGGAACTGTCCCAGTCCCATTCACTGTCTTTCAGCTTTTATATTACTCAAATCCTTATAGCATAAATACTGTTTAAGGTTTCTTTTTTTCTTATGAATAAACTTAGGCTGTTTACCTACACCTTTTCTAACATCCTCATTCGCTTGTAAGATGGTCCAATTTTTATGTGTAATATTTTTAATCATATCACTATGTCTATTATATTTTATAATATACCCTAGGTTACTTTCAAAATTATTACTAGCAGCTTGCTGTCTTTTCAATTGTCTAGAAAAGTATGGTGCACCTAAATTACTCTGTTCATTTATCACTACATCCTTCATATCATCCAACAACTGAATATTTTAGCCCCTAGAGCAAAAGTCATTAGCCATATAATCAACATATTATATACAATTTTCAGTTCTAGTGTTAAGCCTGCTGGCTCTAAGAAATTGACTTTTGACTATTCCTTTGCCAAGGGTGCATACTTTTAGAGTGAACATACTTTAAGGATTGCACGTCTTACCAATAAATCATAGTATTAAACTTTTTTCATTATAATCTACTGTAATACCTAAAAACATATTTTTTTTCTCTGGACCATTTAACATCAAATACCAAAAACTTAGCTGTATGATGTAAATGTTCAACAAATGCATATAACCCATCAATATCTCCCATTCACCAACACTATGCTATTTCTTAAAAAATAATTCATAAATGCCATGTTCACACATTTTCTGGAATGGATGTTGGATATAGTGTTGGAAAACATTTTTCAATTTAATGATGAAGTTTATTGTCAGCAACTTGGGGTGGCTATGGGCATGTTAATATTACTTTATCAAGGTGGGAAGAGATTAATGTTTTTAATGATAACAAATTAGCACCATTTAAGAATCAAGGTTTGTCTTTCTTTAAGCACTTTGTGGATGATATTTTCTCCTGTGGATGGGAGATATAGATGGGTTATATGCATTTGTTGAGCATTTACATCATACACCTAAGTTTTTGGTATTTGATGTTAAATGGCCGAGAGGAAAAAAATTATTTTTTAGATATTGCAGTAGATTATAATGAAAAACGTTTAATACTATGATTTATAGGAAAGATATGCAATCCTTAAGGTACATTCACTCTAAAAGTATGCACCCTATGCATATATATAAAGGAACAGTCAAAAGTCAATTTCTTAGAGCCAGCAGGCTTGATACTAGAACTGAAAATTTTATACAAGATATTGATTATATGGCTGATGACCTTCATTCTAGGGGCTATAATATTCAGTTGTTGGAAAACATGAAGACTGTAGTGATAAATTAACTGAATAATTTAGGTGCACCATACTTTTCTAGACAATTGAATAGACAACAAGCTGCTAGAAATAATTTTGAGTGTAATCTAGAGTATCTTATGAAATACAATAGACATAGTAATATGATTAAAATATTATACATAAACATTGGACCATCTTACAATCGAATGAGAATGTTAAAAAAACTGTACGTAAAGAACCTAAGTTTATTCATAAGAGAGAAAGAAACAAACAGTATTTCTGCTATAAGGATTTGAGTAATATAAAAGCTGAAAGGCAGTTAGTGAATAGGAATGGAATAGTTCCCGGTCACAACTGTATATATTGCATAAATATTAATACTGACCCTTCTTTTAAGCATCCCACCACAGCGAAGGAAATCTGTTTTATGTGTTTTTGTTACATGTAATACTCGGAATGTGATTTATTTTGCTAACTGCACCTCCTGTGAATGCTTTTACATAGCTAAAACTAATAAGAAATTAAAAGAAAGGATAGGGTCACATATTTCAGAAATTCAAAGAAAGTTTGAGATGAATGCCCTGAGCAAACATATTTTATCTGTGGGCCCTCACCATAAGTTTAAATTTAGGTTTTACAAGTTTTCCATCACAATGCAACAGGAGGTGACCTAGTGAATAAAACAGAGATAATTGAATGTGACTAGATTAATTATTTTAGGGCTGATAAAATGCTAGGATTGAATAGTACTAATAGTATTAAGCCCACATTGAAAAATAGACATTGATATGTATGTAAGTACTATTTGTTTTTATTTTTATCATAATATTAGTAAAATGAATAGTTAGTATAGTTATTAGTAATACTTATAATATGTAATATATTTTTTATTTATAATTTGATTTCATTATAAGTTTATTTTATTTCATCTTGGGCTTGTTTATATATGTGTGTGTGTGTGTTCTTTTTACTATGCTGTTTTATTTTATCTGCATTTAGCTATTAATAACTCATAGAATATGTATGATTTTCTGGTGTAAATATTTAAACACTGTGAAGATAATGAGATGTGTAATTGCACTTAGAAAGAGTTTTGTAACACAAATGCTTTGCTGTATTTTAGTGTTTGGCATTGAGCTCCTGTTGTTTTTTCTTGAATATTCTTGTTGTTTTGTCTTCAAGAGCTATTTGGACACCAAGACTTGTTGGTTTTGTGTGTATCTTGCTTTTTACTGTTCCGGGTGCCCCACCTGTTCTACCAGCCAGTGTGTGCTTTTTCTATGGAACCACAGCCTGGACCATCTACATTTTCTACAATGTTTGTACATCTGATACATTTATGCAAACAGCTATTAAGTCATCTTATGTAAGATTACAGCATTTTTTAACAGTGAATGTGAACACCCTCTTGGCATTATGTAGTCAACATACTGATGCTGTAAGTAATTATTCTGCAAATAATGATGAACTGAATGAGTTGCAGAAAAGTATTCATTCCTTCGAATCCAGAACTGAGATGTATAAAGGGCTTCAATGGTGAAGGTTACGTTTTTCTGCATATTTAGACCTAGGTATAATACCTAGAGGTCTTAGAATTATTCATATGCCTACATACGGGAATAGATATCCTGAATTATTTAAGCAATGGCAATAGCTGAATTTAAATCTGAGTGCTGAGTATATGAGACTGATGAATAATTTTTTTCTTCCTTATAAAATTGAATTGCTAGCAGAAATTGTGATGATGGAAGATAAGATTGTCAGTTCTTCCAATTAATAGCTAGCAATTATAACAATATGTTGCATAGACTAAAAAGAATGGAATAGAAAGTATTATTAGTAAAAAAAACGTAACTTGTTCGTGACTTGAATGACTTTCAATTAAATCATGTATTTTCTTGCCCAAAAGAAAACAGTCAATTTACCTCAGAAGCTGCTACCCCTTTAAGAAATCAGATAGCATTGCAGACTGAGGAAATCCAGTTTAAAAAGACTAGTGGCAGACCTGTCCCTTCCCTTAATAGTGAAACTGAAGTTGATGCTACTAGAGGTAGTGAAGAAGTCATGGATTTGAATAACCTCATACTGATTCAAACTGAGACTGCAGCAAGCAATTTTGAGTCTGAGGTTAAGAATTTTAATAATACAGCTGAGAATGGAAATCCTGAAATGCAGATGAACAGAATGATGCTGTTTTGAGTCATTCTGTGAGTACTGTTGACAAGAATGCAGCTGTAACTGGTAATTCTGGAACAATGAAAGAAAAGAAAAAAGGTGTTGATAGTTTTTTAGCTTCAAACCATTTTTCATTACAGCTACCCATTCAAATCAAAGAACCACTCATACGAAGGAACAAGAGCAGGAAGATGAGTCGGGACAGGATAGAACCAACCACAGAGCATCACATGGGACAACAAACCCTTATGAAGGTAGGACGAACAGTAAAGAACAAAAGTGCAAAGACTAAATTTTTGTTAGTCCCGCAGTAGTTAATTTGTCTAAATGGTTATTTAGTGATGTTGAGCTAATGCTTTTAGATGAGAGGCTTAATTTTGTCCCTATTAAAGGAACCAATATTAGCAACTTACTACCTGAACTCAAGCTATTCATTAAAAATATATGTAAATGTAAAGCTATTGTATGGAAGTAATAGTGTAAGGGATGATTGTTTAAGGCGACCAAGCACTTCTGTACCAAACAATACTCCAGTAGTGAAAGCATTCCAGGAAGTGTGTGAACAAGAGATTTATGAATCATTTTTTAAGAAAGAACATTGTGATAAACATTATAACTTAAAACCCAAAGAAAGAGAAGTGTTTAGTAAATTATGCATGAATAAAAATGTGGTTATTAAACAGGCTGATAAGCAGGATAAGAGTGTTGTAATGGACACGGAGTTTTATAACAACAGGATGCATGACTTTTTAATCTGATTTAAGTACTTTTAAAAAAGTAGATAGAAATTTATTGATCAGATAATGTATCAAGTTAAGAACTTTTTATATGATTTGCTTATGGAAAATTTGATTAACCTGAGTATATAATTATCTTTATGTCTTGTATCCTGTTATTCCATTTATTTATGGATTGCCAAAAATCCGTAAAGATTTTATCAGTACCACCTATGAGGCCTATAGTCTTGGGGAGTGCCTGGATTACCACACCCTTGCCTAACTACCTTGAGAAACAGTTACACTCAATATTACGTTTTAGTAAAAGTTTATTTAGGACACTAATGATTTTCTTTCTACACTCAGCTGTTGGGCCATGGAAAATGAAGGCATACATATTTTACTTGTTATGCTGGACGTTAAGTCCTTATTTACTGTGATACCTAATGACTGAGGAGTACAATGTGTTAGCATGTTTACAGCTTCTAAGATAGAAATATTATGTCCAGTGTTGGATATAGTGTTGGAAAATAAAATTTTTCTATTTATTGATGAAGTTTATCATCAGCAATTTGGGGGTGGCTATGGACACTTTGGTTGCAAACACTTACGTTAATATTACTTTATCTAGGTGGGAAGAGATTAATGTTTTTAATGATAATGAATTAGGACCATTTAAGAATCAAGATTTACCTTTCTGTAATCACTTCTTGGATGATATTTTTTGCTGTGGATGGGAGATATTGATGGGTTATATGCAATTGTTGAGCATTTACATCATACAGCTGAGTTTTTGGTATTTGATGTTAAATGGTCCAGAAGAAAAAAATTTTTTTTAGATATTGCAGTAGATTATAATGAAAAAAGTTTAATACTATGATTTATAGGAAAGATGTGCAATCCTTAAGATACATTCACTCTAAAAGCATGCACCCTAGGCATATGTAAAAAGGAATAGTCAAAAGTCAATTTCTTACAGCCAGCAGGCTTAACACTAGAACTGAAAATTTTATACAAGATATTGACTATATGGCTAATGACTTTTGCTTTAGGGGCTATAATATTAAGTTGTTGGAAGATATGAAGGATGTAGTGATAAATGAATAGAGTAATTTAGGTGCACCATCTTTTTTCTAGACAATTGAATAGACAACAAGCTGCTAGTAATAATTTTGAGTGTAATCTAGGGTATATAATGAAATATAATAAATCTAATAATATGATTAAAACTGTAAGCAAAAATTGGACCAGCTTACAATCAAATGAGGATGTTAAAAGAGTTGTTGATAAAGAGCCTCAGATTATTCATAAGAGAGAAAGAAATCTTAAACAGTATTTATGCTATAAGGATTTGAGTAATATAAAAGCTGAAAGATAGTTAGTGAATAGGAATGGGATAGTTCCCTGTCACAACTGTATATCTTGCATAAATATTAATATTGACCCTGATTTTAAGCATACCATCATAGCAAAGGCATTTGTTTTTTGTATTTTTGCTAAATATAATAATCAGAATGTGATTTATTTGGGTCTCTATCAGAACATTGAAGTATTAAAACTTCAAATGTTCTAATATCGAACATTATTCAGTGAACGCTAAGAATAGTGAAACTGCAGAATAGCGAATTCTTTCCTCTGGAAAGAATTCTGTTGGCCATTTCTGTGGCTTCACTATTCTTAGCGCTGTGTTGGAAAGTTATGGGTTGGGCTCAGGTAAGTGTGCGATTGTTTGTACGTTAGGGTTAGGGGCAGGTTAAGTGAGTTAGAGTTAGGACGCGGGTTAGGCGTGTGTGCGATAGTGACAAACTTTAGGGTTGGTGCGGTTTAAGTGAGTTAGTGCACGGGTTAGGTGAGTGTGCGATAGCGACGGACCTTAGGGTTAGGGTTTGGGTTAAGGTAAGTGGGTAGATAGTAGTGTATGTTTAGTTTAGTGTAGCATTAGATGTAGGAATTTAAGTGTATGTGTGTGGTTGCTGTTTGTTTGATGTGCTTGTGTTGTGTGTATGTGTTTCGAAGCAGCAAATTTTTTCCATGGGGAAACCATTTGCTGTTCTGAATGTTTGATATTTTCATGTTTAGATGTTTTGGGGCCGATGAAATAGCGTTTGCTATTTTCATCTTTCAATAACGTGATATAAACGCATTTATTTTGCTAACTGTACCTCCTGTGAGTGCTTTTACATAGGTAAAACTAAAAAAGAAATTAAAAGAAAGGATACGGTTACATCGTTTGAAAATTCAAAGACAAGTTGAGATGAATGCCCGGAGCAAATGTATTTTATCTGTGGGCCTTCATCAAAAGTTTAAGTTTAGGGTTTTGCAAGTTGTCCATTGCAATGCTAGAGGAGGTGACCTAGTGAATAAAACAGAAATGATTGAATATGACTGGATTAATTATTTCAGGGCTGATAAAATACCAGGATTGAATAGTTCCAATAGTATTAAGCCCATATTGAAAAATACACATCAATATGTATATAAGTACTATTTGTTTTTATATTTATCGTAATATTTAGTGTAATAATACTATAGTTATTAGTAATACTTATAATACGTAATATATTCTTTATTTTATATTTGGATTTTATTATAAGTTTATTTTTATTTGGTCCTAGGCTTGTTTATATACGTATGTGTGTGTTCCTTTTACTATGCTGTTTTATTTTAATTGCATTTAGTCATTTAATAACCCATGTGATTTTAAGAATATGTATGATTGGCTGGTGTAAATATTTAAACACTGTGAAGATAATGAGATGTGTAATTGCACTGAGAAAGAGTTTTGTAACTCGAAAGCTTTGCTGTGTTTAATTATTTTAAAACAACGAAATATACACCAGGATCTTTATTAAATAAAGCTTTCGGGTCTACACCCTTCATCAGTATAACTTAACATATAAAAAATCACCATTTAAATAGGAGAACATAAAGTCACATGCTTCAACCCAACCCACCTAACAATAAAAATTTAAAGCTACAATGAATCAATAAATATATGAAAAGTAGCACATAAAAAATCACATCTATAAAGCATATATATTTTTATAAATAAACAATTTTATACTGTTTCATATGGAATCACATGCACCATACTTAAAAATTAATAATTAATCTGCTGTCATTTTTTCTTGTATATTCTTGTTGCTTTGTCTTCAAGAGCCTTTCGAAACCAGGACTGGTTGTTTTTGTGTGTGACCAACCTAAAACTACTTTCTCCATCACTTCAATTTTTTCCTTAAATACTATACCCAATCTACTCTTCTTCATCTATACCACTCTTTTTACCTAACTATTTAAGGCTATAAGCGAATTTATGTAAATAAACATATCTGGCCTCTACATACATTGTTTATTTAGAACTATTTTTATCTAGTTATTTGATGGTAAAATTTAATTGTGATTCAAACATCTAGTTTTATGTACTTCATACTAATTTTTATGTTTGGAGCTTTTCTCCCTGGGCTTCTGCTGAAAAAGACCTTCTGCACATTTGGACTTTTCACGATTAACAAATGTCAAATAAATAAATATGCACTCCATTACTCAAAATACCTTCAACTCCATTAAACACATCAGTCTGTGTAAACCAACTCTTTATGAATTCCAATAAAACCAAGCTATTGCTATTTCTCTCCAAATCCCTAATAACTCTCAAAAACAGCTTCAAAATAACTTTGCTCATTTACAGAAATAGAGAAGTCTAGGCATCATAATCAATGATAAACTGAAATTTGATCTTCATATACAAAGTTGTATATAAAACACATCACAAAGTCTGTATATTCTATAGAGCAAAAATATTCCTCATCAACTCCTCCAACCTTCTCCAAAGTCTCAATACCTCATCAATTCTTACAAATATTCAAATCTCCCTCATCACAAAACTAAAACTATGTTAAAACACGGTAGCTAGATTTGCAGCCAGTCTGTCATACAAATGTCAACACTCATCTGCAAACATTAAACTGGCTTGAAATGCTAAATTAACTCAAGTACACTCAACTTCTACTTGCTCAGAAAAGGATATATAATCCTTTCCAAATGCTTTTTATCTCTCCAAGTCTCTGCTTGGAATATCCTATAGCTGAATGTTACTACTATGTTACTAAAATTTAATAAATGTTTTCTAGTCCTGAGGAGCTTTTCTCCCCACGTCTCTACTGAAAATGAGCCTAAAGCTCAGCCAGACTAACCCAATTAACAAATGTAAAATAAAATAAATAAATAAATAAAAATAAAATAAATAAATAAATAAATAATAGAATTCTCACTGTCCATCCATCAGTAACATTCTCAAACAGTATCTTCTTATCCTTCCATCCATTCATCTAAGAAACAACTTCTTAAAGCCCATAAGCCTATTAAAAAAAAAAAACAAAGACATACTCTGGGATTAACTAAACTCTGTGTAGGCTTCCTGTGAAGCCTACATGGACTTTACATGTTTGTGTGGTGAGCAGCAGTACTTAATAAATATTCATGCCACGGCTCACCTTCAAACGTAAACAAGCAGGGTTTCATGATGGCCAGGAAACTGTGTAAAGCAACAAAGATATTGAACTTAGTTACAGCACAGCAAACTGGGTTAGTGGGATTGCACAGAATGCCACATGGACCACCAAGGTTTTCCATATATTAAGGTATTATATTTCAGGGATAGGACAAGAAAGTGTATGTGTACAATCCAGCATACTGGGCTAGCAGGATTGTGCAGAATTATTCATGGACCACCGTTTTTTTTTTATGTATTAATGTATTATGTTGCTGGGACAGGAATGGACAGTGTATGAGTACACTCCAGCATATTGGGTTAGTGGGATTACACAGAATGCCACATGGACCACCAGGGTTTTTCATATATTAATGTATTATTTTGCGGGGACAGGACAGGACAGTGTATATAGTGCTCAGTATTGTGGAATCCCATTCCAGGCAGTTTGTACAAGTTGTGTCAATGATCAGTAAGGGTACATGGGCTGCCATTTATAAGAAACAGTCATGGGAAATGTGTTTATTGAATAGGGACACACAGATGAAGTTTAGGGATGATAACTAGGAAGGAGGACAGGGGAAACATTGCAATGTACTGCTCATGAGGAAATGTAAATAGAAGGCAGTTGCAGCAGAAACACTAGTCACACCTCCACATAGCACAGTATGGACTGCACAGTGACAAATGTATATGATGTGACTATCACACAAAGTGACATAACAGTGGAGGACGTCTGTGTGATATAAGCATCCAGACATGAACAATGGAGAGGACATGTATCATGGATGTTAAATACAATTGGTGTTGGGTGCATATTGGGTGAAGCTGTGCAAACTGACTTGTTTGAGTTTGCCAGAATGGCAGCAGAGGCTTCCAACAAGTAGGACACAGATACAGGTGCATGGCCAACAGTAAAACCATCATGCACAATCATGGACAATATCAGAATAATACCACCAGCAATACCTATTTCTCTGACACAACATATGTGTTTCTGAGTAATCATAGATGGTTTGCACCAATGCACTTGTACAACTAGTAGGACATGTCAACAATCTATGAGTGTAATCAAGTACACTCTCTTGACACTAAGATATGAAGGAGGTGTGAGTAGACACACTTGACATTATGCTCGCTACAGGCTAGTTGGTGTGCATGGCAGAGATATATATATGGCACAATCCACACTGTCACAAATGTCAACCATGGCATCAATGTTGTTAAGCAGCTATGTATGCCACGAGTGCATCACTGAAACAGATATCACACATACATGTGGTATCACACCTTGATGGGGGTTCCTTACCATCATGTTTATGCAACAAAACTACTACCTAAATATGCACAAATAGATGTGTGACAACTCACAGTGACAAAGTTTGTCCACTTCAGTTGCACATCACTGGAAGATGTGTATGAAGGGACAAGAGGAGGGGTGCATTGTACTCAGGTATTGGTGTGGTGAAGGCTGTGAACTATGAAGGTATTATGACCTGTCATGTGAATGTCCTGCACATACTCAGTAATTATGTTGCATACAAGAGAGTACTCACCACCATGGACACATGCTGGTGGACATTTCACTTACCATATATCCCAGACCACAGGCCACGTAACAACTGGTCTGCTGATAGGGTGTGATGTCTACATGATCCTTGGTCTGTACAGTTGTTTGCAAAATGAAACAAATCTGTACATGTATTTTTTTCGATCTCATGTGTTGTCATGTCTGTGGCAGCAATCTGTGATGTCTGTTGATACTGTCTGTATTATACCAATATCACAGTTGGAGTCAATGATTGTCCACAATCTGTTGTCCTCCAGCAGCTGTTGGGACACAGGATTTATATGTCATTCGTGACATCTGTGATCTCAATCATAGAAAGGAAAGGGCCTAGCAGACAGCCCTGAGGTACACTTGATATGTGGACATGATTTATAGGCCATTTCACACATTTCTACATATTTAGATGCCACATACATGATCCAGTGTTCTACCTACTTGATGATATAGGTGCTGATGGCCACATCTGCCATTGTGGAGTGAATACCTCAGTGTGGACTCCTGTCAACTGCCTTGCCCTTTTCAAGTTCCACAGGATGATGGTCTTTGAGGACATCTGACAGATGTAACAAGACATAGATGTAACATCAAAAACTCACACATGTCTGTTGCACACAGCTGGGATATTACTAGTGTTCATTTAGAGAAGGTCCATGATGACATGGTGGTCTACCTCACAGATCAGGTGAGTCAGGATGTGTCTATACATGCATGCATCAGGTGCTGTCCCCAGCCCACTCAGATAGATGTATGTTGATGTACACCCTTCTACAGGAACATAGTCCATCTGGAGGGTGTGTTGAAGTGTGTATCACACCATGTCAGGTAGGCATATGTTCTGAGTCATGCTACAGGTGATCTGTGATGTTATGACAGCCCATTGGTTCTGTGCAATAGGCTTGCATGAAGGTAACACAGTGCATACTGCCTATCTTGACCTGCTCTAGGGTTTGGACACAATCCCCCTACTCTGATTTCATTGACAAACTCTATCAGCTAGGGATTAACACTTACATCACTAGATGGTTAACCAATGTCTTCACTGACAGACCACATACTGTAAAAGTTGGTGAGTCAACCTCTACTATTGCAGCTGTCATCACTGGTACACCCCAAGGATCTTTGCTGGGCCCTATATTATTTGGAATCTATTTCTCAACAGTCCAGGCTACAAAATACGAACTGTAGTCAAGTTTGCTGATTGATGCATATTGGTTGGAATCATTGAGTCCACCAATGATGTGACTATAGTACAAGAGGGGCTAATACACACAAATGACTGGCACCAAAGCTACAGGGTCTACTAATAAATACAGAATGTGTCAGGATTTGTGCCTTATGCAAAGTGGAATTTCCTGGTAAATACACCATTGACAATACTATCCCCTATGTTGAAACCAGTGGTGAAAGATTTGGGAATGCAAGTAGAAAGCAATCTGCACTTCAACCAAGTGGCCACGGTGGTATGGAAAGGCTGAGGAGTCATGCACCTCAGAAGTTAGGCCATTGCATCCAGATTTGAGGAGGCTATAACAATATTGTACTCAAACCTCATCTCCACACTAATACAGTATAATGCTTCCCTTTGCATGTACCTCACCAGAGACCTGTAGCAGCTGGACAAACCACGGAGGGTTTCACACCAAGAAAATACAGGTCCTACAAACCATGCCATGACATACATGGACATACTGAAAGCTCTGTTCTTGAAATCTGTATTGGAAAGGATGAGGTGACTTTGCCTGGACTAAAGGACATCTCTGACCCTGCCCTGATGTGTATACTGCATATCCACAAATCAGCAGAGTCTGTTGAGAGGAAGATGGTAAAAGCTATGTCCCACATGCTGTTGTGAAATGCTCTTTTGTGCACAAACACACACACACACACACACACACACACACACACACACACACACACACACACACACACACACACACACACAAACCACACACACACAGTTGACTGTGCTAAGAATAGAACCTCTACCTAAGTGCATAGACTACAGAATACAGTACATTATGCAAACAGCACAGCTCAAGTCTTACTTGGAGTGTCTCAGACAACACTTTATAGATGATGACATCAGCAGTGTCTGTTGAGGAGAATATAACAGTGTCCCACATGCTATGCTCTCTTTAATGTCAAGCAACAGCTCACACACACACAAACACACACACACACACACACACACACACACACACACACACTTGACTGCAATGAGAATAAAACCTCTCCCTATCTAAATACATAGACTACAGAACACAGTACTTTACGCAAGTACAGAAAAAAAAAAGTCTGACTTAGTGGCAGTGCATGTTGGGGAGAACAAGTTGGGAGGCTTGCATAAAATGGATCTGTAGGCATGTGCAAGTTTCAAAATGTTGTCAACTCATGGGATTGGAGAGGTAATTGCAAGATACATACACTTCTGCTCTTCTGACTAGACCTATATATATATATATATATATATATATATATATATATATATATATATATACATATACATACATACATATGCACCCACACAGTTGACTGCAGTGAAAAAAGAACCCCTACCTATCTAAATGCACAAACTACAGAGGACAGTATGTTATGTAAACACCACGGCAGAAGTCTGACTTTTACAAAACTGTGGGTGAACTTATAGTAGATGACATCAGCAGGCCATATGGGAGACCTGCATTGGCTCATAGCTTTGTATGTACATTGGAGGCTACTAGCGTAATGGCCCTACAGTATTTAGAAGCCTAACTGTGTAAAAAACACAAGTACCCTTATTCAGCCTAGTTGGATGGTCATTGTTACCAAAGCGATTTTGTGAGAAGCATCAACTGACACTGTCTATGGGGGACATAGGTGCCACCCCAGAGGTGACTTTACAATCATACAACCAGTAGTCAAGGTTTTGCTTGAACAGGGTCATTCAGAAACACTGATCCACACATAGTGGGAGCCTATTACACAGGAGTGTGAGTCATTGGGGAATATATCTGTCTCCCCAGCATGTTATGTTTATGTCACAGGCTAGGTTGAGAACCCTGGGCCAAGTTATTCTTCTCCCATATGTTACCATCATTTGGGGACTCTATATTAGTGTGTCCAGTTTCCAGGCACCAACAAGCTTGGTAAACCACACTCCATCTACCATTACCTGCACTTCAGGGAAGTAGTTTGCAAACAGTTGAAGGCCCAGCACAGATCCTTGTGGTATTCTAATGGCTACTGGTAGAGGTGCAGTTCCCAACTTTGAAAGTGTGTGTTATGTTAGTGAGCTGGTTGCCTATATCTATACTACTGTATAGCTTAATTCCCACATGGGAGATCTTCACTATGACACATGAATAATGGATAATGTCAAAGGCCTTGGATGAGTGAAAATAGATGTTATGAACTGTTATCCCATATCCAGGTCTGTGGGGTCAGTATCAAAGAAGACTACAAGGTTCAATAAGCAAGATCTACCCTTGACAAAAACAAAATGGGTAGGGTCAAGTGTGTTGAAGGTCACCTATGTCCCTGTGGCTATGGTGCAAGCTGATTCCTTCCCTAGCCTTGCAGATAAGTGTTTTTACTCATATGGGTCAATAGTTGGAGTTCTGCATATTACCAGATTGATGCGCATTGCACACAACATCTGACATTACATTTTTGTACTGTGGTTGATATATGTGTAGAAAAAGTACTGAGACACCAGGGTTGCAGTACTTGGTAGGGTGGCAACAGATGTATGTATTATAAATATGTGACATATTGTAAGATAGGGCCCTCCGTTTGTAATGCTTACAGATGTAATTTCATGTCATACACAGGAAATGAACAGTAAACAGCAGTAATACAGCATAATATAAACATTTCTATAGCATGGTGAGCAGCGGGTTTTTGTGATGGTTAGTAAAGTGCATATACATGCGAAATATGCATATTTGCAAGTAGGTAGGCAGTGCACAAACACGAGCTGCATTGCTAAAGCCTGACAGTTTGTATTGCGTTTATGGAATTCACCTGCTGCTTAACTGACTCTGTGGCAGCATGTGTAATGCATTGATGCATTCCTTTTTTGGCCCGGATGGTACTGAGTTCGAATACAGATGTATATCATACTTTAAAATACTTTTCACTACAGAGTGATAATGCAATGACATGAATTGTTTATATGAGATGTGTTGGTGTGTGTTGGCATAACGCAGTGGAGTTAAGTGGAATGGCATGGAGATAACTGCAGCATTTTGCAGCCACTCACCATCACTGAGCATTGGTGCACGATGCACACCTCCTCACAAACATGGAGCCCAAAAAGTGAAGGGGTCCATTGCTTTTTCTGCTTCTTATATGTGTTGTGTGTGATTCTATTTTTTGATTAGATTAAAGGTATTAAAGTGGTGTAATGGGGATCAAGCAGGGGGAAGAACAAAGTCTGACAGTTAGTATTGAGTCTCTGGAATATTCCTGCTATTTAAGTGGCTCTGTGGCAGCATGTGTTAATGCAGTGATACATTCCTTTTTGGGGCCAGATGGTACTGGGTTCAAATACAGCAGTTTGCAATACTTTTAACTACTTTTGCATTATTTTTGCTGCATGCTGGTGCGCGATGCACACCATTGCACAATAATGTATTAAATAAAAGAAAAGCGGAAGACAGGACAGTGCTAAAATGGGGAGCAAACAGGAAAAGAACAAAGGGAAAGCAGGGCAGGAATGTGCTGGAGGGAGGTAGGAAAAAATTATAGCTATCCATTTCTTTAACAGTGTAAAGTGAACATATCCACAAAATGTTTGCTGAATTTGGACTATCACCTCCAGATGGAGAGATAAATACAACACAGTCATGTTGTATAGCCATTTGGATTGAATCGAGTGTGTCAAGAAGACGTGTGCAAAATGGAGAGATATGTATGGGACGATTTTTTTTTTTTTTGAGAGAGAGAGAGGTATGTTGGGAAAGGGAGGTAGGAATGTCTGGGTGAGGTAAGTTGGGTAGGTGAGGAAGCCATTTCAGGCAGACAAGACAAACAAGACAAGAGACAGGGATGGTGATAGACACAAAAGGTTGGGGGACACCATAATTCAGATGAGGACGGGTCATCCTGAACCCATGGTTGTCAAGATGAGTGACAGTGAGAATCAAGTTCTCACCCACTGAACTGTCATCACTGTCACCTCACTCTGCCACTAGCTGCAGTGCCTGAAGTCTGCATCTCCTCCTACTGGTATTACATAAAATGAGGGAGGGCAGCCTCTCCAGCTGCCATAGGTGTGCAACAACTGTGTGGTGCACAACCCTACACACCATCCCTTGCAATTCAGCATGGGAGATAAAATCAGCACCTCTGTCACTGTTCCTGGAGGGTACCATTGGACCAGCATCTGGGCCAAGACAAGGCAGGTAGTGCAGGGGCAGCAGAGACTGTACTGCCAGGCTGAGGGGGGAAGGCAGATTGTATGGGGCAAAACTACCCTACTGTGCTGTGCAGTATTTAGTGATGTAGTACACATGGATGACATGGACACATTTTGACAACACGTAATAAGAAAAAATAAAATAAAATAAATAAATAAAAAACGTGAAGTTAAAGGTCGAGGTGAGAGAAATAAAAAGAGATAAGATTAGTACCTTCATATGTAACATACAATGCATTGATGCAATTAATTGACTATGTTATCTTAACTTTTACTTTTAAGAATACCAACTCCTAACAGATAACTTTTACTTTTAAGACTGCCAGCTTCTAACAGATGCACACTATACTACATGCTGCCGCAAGTACTCCTTGGCATGTGCATATATTGCACATATGTATGTTCCAGTTATACAGATTACACTTTAAAGCAGGGCATTTGTGCCAGTGGTATAGATGTTTTAATTTAATTTAAATATAAATTGCAGAAGTAACAGTACTATATCGTTGGGAAGTGTGGTATTTGAACCTACAACCTCTAACTAAAGTGTAATATTATACTCTTGGTTTGTGCTACAGACTAATGTATGCATACTTGCTTTTACAGTTAAGATATGCATGCTCAATATGATATTGTAACATTGGACTCTTGATTTGTGCTACAGACTAATGCATGCATACTTACTTTTACTTTGCTCAGTTTTGCAACTCTGTAAAATACCAAAAAATCTATCTTTAACTTTTAATGCTAGAATAACACTACTATTCTGCTGCATATGTACCACATGCTTTCCTCATCCTCAGAAATCTATACCCTTGGGTTCAGACATTTACCTCACGATCATGTTAAAAAACAGAACAGAACAGAATACCACTATGAATACCAGTCTTGCCTGTATTCAGCTTTTCAGTCTCGCAAGTACTCTCTGTTGTTGATGCTTACACAGGTGTGGGATGGCCACTGTCCTAAATACCCCAATCCAACAATTGATGATGTCCTTCTTCCTCCTCCATTGTAATGATGTCTACCTTGTTCACCAGTGCGGGGGATACCGGTGGTACTTGTTATAGCCCGGACCAAACTATCCCGAGCTTCTGATTTTATATGGGAGCCAGAATAGTCCTGCTACAGAAGCCTGGCACTGTGGTTCTTAACTAGGAGTCCAATAAAAATCATGGACTCCTGGACACCCCACGTCTGTACCCTAAGCCTAACACCTTCTCCCCAAACCCCTGCCATGTCTGCCATGGATCTAGAACAATGGAGAATGATGCCTTCCCACCAAATCCATTCATTGCATTTACTGGGAGTGCAAACACTGTTTGAAAATGTTGCACTCCGCTTATCAGTGTGCACCTCTGAGCACCACATTTGCGTGATGGTAAAAGGAGTGCATCAGTGGCAAGCAGTGAGGCATTAAATAATTGCAGTTGCAATTTCAAGGTTATTGGATGCACAGGCAGTTAGGTATGTGTGTTAGGCAAATGTGAAGGCTATGCCAGTCCAGATGGCAGACATATACTTACAGAAATATAGTACCCAGTATACCCACTGTCATACATGTGATAATAAATGTGATAATACATAAATATATACACAAATAACTGGCACAATAGTACTGTCTCAGCCCTCATACAAACAATTAATATCAGTTCCACAATGTCAACTGTTATAAGTGAGACTGACTATAATGGGAAGTGGAACAACAGGAAAAGTGTACAGAATATTCTGTATTCAAACCCAGAATATTCCGTACATGCAGGACCATGTGTACATTATTCCTACACTTACATCAGTTGCTGCAAGAAGGTTAAGAAAGTATTTGGCTATGTTGCATTTCATTGCTATAAAGTGCAATATCACAACAGTAAAACAAAGGTTGCACACCCTGTACTAGAACACAGGGCCATCTGTACTCCAGCCCTACACTTACACCTGCTGCCACATGACTAGTTACATGGTATTCCTTATTTTACTAATCATTCTTAAGGTCTCACTGTTAACCGCCACACAACATCACTTAGCAGGTTTGTGCAATGCATAATTATATTAATTAAATGTTTCCAATTTCCATTTTTGACTGTCTGGATCCTGTCTAGCCAGTTATCCAGTTTGTGCACTGCCACACTTTGTGCAAACAAGATAAGCACAACTAAACCAGACATTCATTTTTTTTCTCTGATTGCCATGTTTGCACTAAGCTGCACATCACGCAAACAGTATCCCCCTAAAAAAGGGAGAACTCTTACTCCAATTCACCTTCAGAACACAGGATGGGTGCCTTATCCCTCTTTGCCAAACAAAGAGCTTTGCACTACAGAACTGCACAGAACCAACTGCAGCATCATCTACAGTGATATCAAACCATACAAGTGTTATTTGTACATTTATTAGTTTTGGATGCAATGCACCTAGTGATCACACAACCTGTCATAATTATTGCTTCATTTATCTAAGCAGTAATCTGAGACATGCAGTGTGTAAGCCATGCTATATCATTGACCTTAAAATGTGTGAGGATATTAAGTAGAAATATCATATGCAGTTGCCAACAAATGAAGGGCAGGTCTGATATTAAGGAACACAACCTGTGACTTATGTGCTGCATACTTACATTACATTTCCATCCTTACATCTAACACTTTATAGATCTAACCTGACACACCCAGTGAAAGTAAGGCAGCCTGCAGTGCTGTTGTGTTTTCCTTCTCCAAATAGTAGTCACTCACAGCTGCAATCCATTAATAACAAACACTGAGGTAGTGCCTGCAGTATGTTTACATCTCCTACATGGATCCAAGTGTGATGATGTCAGGTATTGCCAGCTCTGCCAGGAGAAGTAGGGTAGTGAATGTGTAACATGCCAGCATAGCTAGCTGGAGTTTTGTAAAGAATTATATGTCATTTATATATCAAACTGATTTGTATAGATGCGTGTGTTGAAAATGTATTTAAGAGCTGCTTGTGTTAAAAATGCATGAACAGTGGGTCCTGCATGTATGCCTGTATGACAGACTGTATTGTAACTGTTGAAATGAATATATTGTAACAGAGGATACTGGAAGAGAAAAGGTTAATCTCAGTCCAGCTAACTTTGAAAAATAGTCTGAAATTAAATTACTTGGTTTAGGCCATTAAGATTGTATCTTACAGTTCTGATTGTAGCCAGAGACAAAATGTCTGTGAAAACCAGATCTAGGAATCATGCTGTATTGTCCTTAGGGGTAAATAAATTCCTATCCTGGAAGGGTGGAAGTTTTTGAAATGGTTTTATAGCTTCCAGATGCTATAACACATCTTAACAAACCTTTATAGGTTCATAGGTTCATAGGTAAGTACTAGGCTATCTGCCCAAGGGCATCTATAAGCCTAGCTAGAATGTGTTGGCTTTTGCTGCCCCCTTAGATTAGTTCCCTGTACCTCGGTCCAGCACAGCCATTAGTTCCCTGTGCCTCTGTCCAGCAGAGCCACTGCAGTGATCCCCGGGGTAAATTTTCTGTTTCCCATCCACTCAACAAGGTTTCTCTTGAAGAGTGTTAGTGAGGGGCTCTGCTTAATGTAGATTGGAATCCTGTTCCAAAGCATGGGGAGTCTCTGGGACATGAATCTATCCCTCCAGCACATCCTATTTATCATTGTGGTGAGGTTTAGATCCTTAGAGCGTGTGGCTCTTGGGGATTTGTTTTTTTAGGTGGAGCATGTCCATCAATTCTGGATTGGACATGGACTTGTATGTCAGGCAGAGATCACCTCTGAATAAGCGGTATGCAACCGAGTACAGCTGGAGTTTCTTCAGTCAGGCTGCATAGGGCATATGTTTGAGGCCAGTAATCCTTTTCGTGAGGTACTTCTGTGGTCTTTCCAGCTGTTGTAGGTGTCTTGTAAGGTACATCTCAAATGGGGTGTTGTACTCTATGATGGGTCTGATCAGTGATGAGTAGAGGGGCACAATAACCTCTTTTGTTCTAGATGTGAACCCTTTTGTGATTAGGTGGGCCACATAGAAGGATTTTCTAACCACCTTGGCAATATGATTATCAAAGGAGAGATTACTATCTACTTGGGTCCTCAGATCCCTTATTACATTTTCTGTATTTAGGGGACTACCACGTATGTGGTAGTTCGCAGGAACTTTGTTTTTTCCAAAGGGGATGACTATGCACTTTTTGGCATTTAGCTTGAGGCCATTATTTTGACACCAGGTATCCGTCTTAGTGAGACCCTTCTGGAGGCTGTCTGTATCAGTTGGAGAGTTAATTATGGCCCCCAATTTGCAGTCGTCTGCGAACTTGGTTAGCCACTGTGCTTGTCTGTACCTCTGACAAGTATATACCAAACAGGAGGGGTCCCAGGACTGAGCCCTGGGGTTCACCACTTATAACTGGTTTAGAGTCTGACCTAGAGCCTGGGTTCTATCCGTGAGCCAAATGGCAACCCATCTCGTGACATAGGGGTTTATGTTCAGGCTGGTGAGCTTGTCTATAATACCAAAATGGGGAATGGTGTTGAAAGCCTTTGTGAGGTCTGGGTAGGCTGTGTGGACCTCCTTTCCCTCATCTAATGCCTTGGTAACTGTCTAAAAGACATCTGCCAGGTTTAGGAGGCATGATCTGCCCTTAACAAAGCCAAACTGGGTAGAGTCCAATGTTTGAAGGGTCCCAATGTTTCTGTTAATGAATTCCATGATGATGCACTCCATAGCCTTGCAGAACAGGCTACTCAGGCTTTTATAGGGCGATAGTTCCCAGGGTCCATTGTGCTCCACCTTTCTGGAGCGGGTTAACTGTTGCTGTGCACCACTCTATGGGTACATAGCCTGTAGAGAGGCTGAGTGTGAACAGTGTGTTTAGTTTAGGGGTTAGTTCATTTTGGAGCTCATATAAGACACAGCCTGGGACACAGTCTGGTCCCACTGAAGCTGTATTTTTGGCTTTGGATAGGGCTGTTTTAACCTGTGTGCCAGTGATTGCTGGGGCACTACATTCTTCTGGTATGGTTATGGGCCCTTTAGAGGGTGAGAGAGGGGTAAAGTTTGCACTAAACCTGTCGGCCAGAATGTTGGCGATATCAGTCGGTTCAGTGTATTTTGTGCCATTCTGCACTAACATAGAGTACATCTGAGAGTTTCCACTTAGGTTCTTGACATAGCTAAAGAACACTTTGTGGTTATCTTTGGAGTCCTTGGCAATTTTTCTTTCGAAGTTAGCCTTGATTTTATGAGGGATCGTAGTTTCTTGCTGATACTGATCAGGGATGTCTTTCCTTTTTGGGATTTTACTCTTTTCTGCACTAGTTTCCTCCTTCTATTGTACAGCCTATTTATGGCAGGGGTCCACCAGACTGGTTTCTTTTTCTTGGAGGAGTGAGTCTTGGTTTTGCTTGGGATAGCATGATCCATGCATTCTTGCAGGTGCTTATAGAGTGCCTTTGTAAGGGATTCAGCAGCTTGGACAGCATTGTCCTTTAGCATGGGAGCTGTGAACCTTTCCACCTCGGTTATAAGTTACGTGATGTTTGCTTTTGAAAAGTTTTTCAAGGTGGTTTCCTTGATTGGGGGTGGGGGAGTCCCTGTGGATATCCAGAGTGATTAGTCTATGGTCTGATCTAACCAGCGAGGGATTGCCTCCGGTGTAGAACACCGGTCACCCATGCTGGTGATGACCAGGTCCAATATGTTGTCACCTCTGGTGGGGTGATGACCAGTTGATCCAGGGTGTTCGAGTTTATAAATTCTAGGAAGCGTTGGGCAAGGGAGTTAGTACTTGAGTAGTACTCCCAGTTAATGTTTGGGTAATTGACATCACCCAATATTAGGGCATTTGGTAGGACCTTCATATTTTCCAGTGTCTCCAGAAATGTGGAATGGGGGTCCTGGGTCATGGTGGGTGATCTGTAGCAAGCTACAATTTGTATAGCAGTTTTGCCCATTGTTAGTTGCACATGGATGATCTCTGAGGCATTGTGCTGTGCCACTAACCTGGAGGTGTGGGTATCCTTGATGAATATGGATACACCCCCACCTTTTGTTTCGGTCTGGGTTCTATGGCCCAAAAGTATGGTATGAGTTATAGCCTGGTAGTGCTGGAGTACTCTCTGGAGCCTTAAACCAAGTTTCTGTTACTGCACAAATATCGATGTTCTCCTTACTGAGGAGTGCCTCGAGTGCATGCATTTTGAGCTTTAGACTTCTGGCATTGAGTAGCATTACCCTCAGTTTTTGGTTACTTGTGCTATTTATGGTGGTGGGTTTGTCTTTTGAGCCTTACCTAAAAAAGGCACTATGGGGGCGGCAAAAGCCTTGGTCAGTATTTGAAAGCCTAAGGGTGACAAGTGCAAGCCATCTCTTGTGAAGCAACGTGGCTTATCGAGCATGTCATCCCAGGTGAACAGATACTGGATCCCCTTTGAATGACACCAGAAACTTAGCCAATTGTTGAAAATGATCATTTTTTTCTTTATACTGTGACATCATTCTTGGTGAGGGCAGGATGCTACTCAAGGTCAGGGTCATACCGGCCTGGGCTACGTGATCAGAGAGCTCTTCCATGTCTCTTTTCATGTAGTCCAGGGAGGTATGTCTCAGGTAATTCACACCAACATGGACAATGACAGAGTCATATTTGTATTTGCTCTGGAGTGACCTGAGTGCTTGTGTTATGTGGTGGATCCTGGCACCCAACAGGCAGCTAACTGTAACCTTCTCCTTGTCCAGCCTAGTTAGTGGGACATCAGTGTGCCTGACTATAGAGTCGCTTATTACTAGTGTATTGGGTATGTTATTTTGCCTTAAGGGCTGTGATTGCGTGGCACACTGATTATGTGAAGTATATGTTTCATGGTTTGTGATGGGGTGTGGAGGTTGCTTGGGTGTCTGCTTTGGAGGTCTCTGTTGCTTTTGCAGATTTTTATTTAGAGCTTCCGAGTATGTTTTCATGTATTAATGTGTGTTATTTGCCAGTGTTGGTTTAGTAGCTCTATGTGAGACTGGTGGTGCGTTGCAAGTATTTTCCTTCTCTTCTTGACTGTCAGTTCTAGTCTTGGGTTGAGAGAGCTTTGCCTCCAGTTTGGCTGTATAATTGCATCTCTCGCATATATTAGTGTTTGGTGGTAGGAGGAGAGGGTTGTCTGTGTACATGAGGTAGTTGTAACATTGCCTCAAAATGCCCAGATTCACCAGTTGGACTGGAGAATACACCTCAAACTGCCCTTGGGACTTGCCTGAATAGGTAAAGTGAGCTGTTTTACTGATTAGCTGGTAGGGATGAATAGAGAGCCTTGTCCTTCTGGACAGTATAGGGAGTCTAGTGCTAGGGTTAAGTAGTGCTTGCTATGAGTTTTGAGCAAGTGCTGGGCTGTGAAATGAATGGTTTGAGTGCTTAAGCTGAAAGTTTGTCTAGTTCCAAGGGAAAAATTGAAGAGCAGACTTCGGGGAGCCGGGAATGGTTTAACCCTAGCTAACCGGCACTGTCCGGTGCGCAAAACCATACAAATGTGTTTTTTATAGCAGGGAAATGAAAGAGATAGAAATTAGACCAAAATGGCCAATAAACTACTAACTTCTGGGCTACAGCAAACAAGGTGCACAAATTTCAGAAAGAAAAAGATCAAATAAACAGGCACAATAAGCCTTTAACCAGAAATTCCCAGCTCAGAAGGGCAGAATCTAGCCTCTCCTCCAACAAGAGTGCGAACTACAAACCTTCTTAATGTAAAATAACTGGCCTGAAGCCCAAGTGCTTTATGTGTGTGTATTATGACACATAGGTCTGGTTCAGTTTCCAGTAAAGGGGATAGTATGGAAACTGGAGTCAGATGACCAGATTTTTGTGACGTCATTCTGTAATCCAGCACTGAAATGATGTTTTAATACTAAATGAGACAGAAGTCCCAGGGCAGTCTGTTTTTGAAATTTGCCAAAGAAGGATCACTCACCCACTTCATCTTGCTTTCCTTTAGTAAGTAACCAGGGGACAGTAATTCTTTAGATCAGTCAGAAAAATATAGTGAGATTAGTGAAGTATCGTTTCCATGTATCTGCATGAATCTTTCCATCAGTGTTATTTTAATATTTCCTGTGATGAAACTCTGGTGTTTATAGTAAATAAATATTTAGAATTTTTCATGTTCTGGTTTATTATTATTATTATTATTATTATTAGTATTACTAAATATATTTAAACATTTCATTTTGACTGGTTGTATTAGGAAATATTTAACCTTTGACAGTACTTATATTTATTTGGTGACACTGTGGCCACTCCTGTAAGCTTTTCTGCACTGGTCAAACACTACCATTTGTATTAGTACTAATTTTGCTCAGTATAATTGGATACCCTGGTAAGAGCCTTAGAGTAGCTGGCTTTGGAGTGTTCTGGTGGCAGTATCTACCTTATAGTCTGGGAAGAGGGGGCATAGCTGTTAAATCTGTGCCACCCTTTCCCAGGTGTGTGTGTGTGTGTGTGTGTGTGTGTGTGTGTGTGTGTGTGTGTGTGTGTGTGTGTGTGTGTGTGTGTGTGTGTGTGTGAGCTACTTGGAGCAGGGACACAGAGCACTGGTTTCAGAGAGACGGTGGTGGAGGACTTGGCTTGGAGCACTTGGCTGAGGACTCAACTATACAACTGTGTCAGTGTGAAGTCCTATTTGGGGCCTGGAGGGAGAGAGAGAGTGAGAGTTGGGGGGGGACTGAACTCCAGGACTGTGTTCCCTCTGTTCTCTTAAGGGAAATTGTGCTTGTTGCAGAGAGCTGTATCTGGAAGTACTGTGTGTCAATCTATTTTTGTTCCAAGTGAACATCCCTCACTAGTGTCCGTGGTGAGGATTCTTTATCACTGGCTCAGAACAGGGACATCACACCAAGTATTTGCATCCTTACTGTGCTAACAGCCCTAAATCTACATCATATAAACAGGCAACTGTGTAGTTAAGCAAACTTATGGTAAGGACAGTTGTATATGTTTGGAAGACTGCAAAAATGCTTTTTTTTCAGGATATATCTGTACAGAGGAGAACTGAACTTCAAAAAGTATGCTTCCATTTTTAGAAAAATCTGAAGCAGTGGCTTTTACACTTTTATCTGTGTGCATTAGTTAGACATGTACTCATGGCATGGGCAAGTTTGTCAAGCCATTTCACAGGTATACATGATTGCCAATACATGAAAATGGATTGTTGTATGAACAATATGTACAAATGTTTCACAAATAGGTTCTTTGATAGCACTTTTAGCATTCCAAAGATAGTTTGTTAGCAAACTGGGTAATTTGCCTGTTGTTTTGGGTGGGGGAGCAAAGCTGATAGCATAAACAAGGATGGGTTGTTCTTTTCAGGAGAGCAAAGTGAGTTACTGTTATAGCACAAAAAAGCTGGACTGTTGTTTTGGGGGAGTAAAGCTAAGGTACTGTTATGACACAAGCAAAGATGGACTACTTTTTTTGGGGGGAGCAAAGGTGAGTTACTGTTATAGCACAAACAAGGATGGACTGTTGTTTTGGAGGGAGCAAAGCTGAGTTGCTGTTATGACACAAACGAGGATGGACTGTTCTTTTTGGGGGGAGCAAAGGTGAGTTGCTGTTATGGTACAAACAAGGATATGTTGCTCTTGTTACTCTTCTTGTTTTGCATCCTGCCTGTTGTTAGTGTTTCACATCTCTAGACTGTTTTATGTTTCTTCAGTAGGTAATACTGACTGGCTACTTTTCTGTTTTATCTGGAAAACAGTTACTTAGTAGTTTTGTGGTACTTATGAGTATTATCCTTCTGTTGTCATTTAGAACATCTATGAGTATGCCACCCAGGTGTATCAGTCTACACAGACCCCTCTTCACAGATGCTGAGAACCAGGTGATTGTGGATGGCTTTAGGCAAAATGGTGCTTTTCTGCTGGAAAGGGGATGGGGAGATATGGCACATAGGATGCAAATATGGTGGCAGACAATAGTGTCATGGGTGGCCACAGCAGCACATACGAGCAAGTGCACCACAGGGCCACTAGCATGATCACATCTGCATGGAGGAGAGCAGCTGCAGTGGGCTGGGACCAGATGGTTACCAGGGAGGGTCTGCTAGGGAATCACCACTAACTGGCAATGAAGTGTTCCTGGCCAATATCAGGAATCCAGACAGCTCCCAGGAGAATGCAGTACAGCATGTGATGGATGTTGGAGCAATGGTTTCAGAGACAGCAAGCACATACCAGGTGGAGCTTCCAGGTAGGCTTTGCTATCTGAACAGTTGAATACTGTTATATAATAAAACAATTCAAATCAATACTTTTTTGGGGGAGGGTTGAAGACTGCTACAGTTATAAGCTTAGGTTGGACACCTTCTTGTTCAAAGTATAGTTAGTGGACATATAAAAGGGTAAATGTATTACCCCCTGTGTTACTGTTAATTGTGATGATGTTGCCCATACCGCTTGCTTAACTTCTTCCAGAATCATCTGGACTGCAGAGGAGTATCTCATCTGCAGATGTTAAGGCAAACATTTTCATGGTCAGTACTGCTGAGCAATTTAAAGAAATATTATAGTGTGTGATGTTGATCTCAGGCCTGTTGTATGTATTGCTGTACTATCTGATACAGTGGCAGCACTGTTAGTTTGTTAGATACATTACACTATAGTAGTGCAGGGATGAATTTATTCCTGTATTGCTTGCTTTTTATCCCAGGTGATCATGACAGTGGGAATGTGGGTCTTGTGACAAATGCTCAGGGTTGTGGATGTGGCATAGTCTGACATGCGTAACTGCCTCCACCATGTTGCTGATTCACTGGATTGGATGAATGACACACTGGAATGAGATGTGTCTGTGAGAAACCGAGGAGTGTGTGTCATGGAGCATCTGCTGGGAGGGGGATGGCATCCTCATGGGCATTGGTGAGCCACTTCAAGTGCTGTCAGCTAATGTGGCCATCCCAAATCATACTCCCATAGTGGCAGTACTTCCACTGCTCTGTCAGTGAGTGTGCTGTCCACATCCAGATGTGGCAGGCAATGTGGTCATGGTCCTGGGTGTCCCCATGAAGGGAGCTCATCCAGCAGACATCAGTGACGTTCAGGTAGCAGCACTGCATCTGACCATGGGAGTGGATGTGCCAGTGCAACTCCTTGCAGAGCCAGTTGTTGTGGTCAGGGATGACAACAATGAACTTCCACCTGTACTATGCATGGCTCATACCTGTCTGACATACCAAGATGTCAAGGCAGCACAGAGTTTGGCTGTGTTCATGCACTCACACACAAATTTCACCTGGAGGACCCCTACAGACACACACAGTAGTTACTCATTTTGTCTCACTTGCCATTTGTTGGTTTATCCATATGTCTGCCTTCTTCTCTTTCTTACACACACCCACTGACCTTTTCTGTCAGCCTAGCCTTTCTGCCTCCCCGCACACACACACACAACATCCTGTGAAAGTGATGATAACTGTGCCATATCCCTGTTTTCTATCTTTTGGATTCAGGGATACAAAAGTTTTGTGTCTGATGCTCAGGGCGCATAGCTAACTTAGTGCTTAGTATATCTGCATTTGTGGTGTTGAACTGGTAATTGTACCTTTGACTTGGAAAGTTAGACAGTTAATAGCATCAAAATTTCCCATCTTTATAGTGAATGATCAGTTTCCATTACAAACATATAGCACTAAACTGAGGGCATGCAGTGATCAGTAATTTTGAGAGGTATGACTGCATGAATCTTTGATGCCTGAGGCTACTACTTAGTAATGGACACATATAAGTCAAATAGGTCTCTGCTGTCACATGTTAAGGTACGTTCTGTACAAATCTCCCACCTTTTACTAGCTTACCAGACCAAGTAATGAAAGACAAAGATATGCCACATAGTCATATTATTAAACAATACATTCCAGCTTTAGGATTTACCTTGTAAATGCAGCAGTTGACACCATTTTAGCTCAGGGCTGACTGTCTGATGCAAGCAGTACACAGCCAATACATGGGGAAGTAAAGGTTGTGTGAGCTGCCTGGCATCAATTTTACTATATGGATATGAGTTGTAGGAAGGTTTTAGGCCTCATGGTGGTGAGTGAGTATACTATACATTGTCTCTTAACCAATGCAAGGGCATACTGAGCACACCTACATCTGCTTACACCAACAGCAACTGGTGGTTCCCCTGTGACTCCTCATCTGCTTGTGGCTGTGGTGACCTTGGCATGGTAGAACTCCTGCATATTTCTGGCCCTTTCCTCCCTCAGAACTACAGGGAAAATATATGTGGTCACTGGCATGTTGGAGGATAGCATTCAGGAACTGGTGGATGATCCTGGATGCCAATGCCTGTGACACCCCTAGCATGTCCCCTGTTAGTCTCTGGAAGGTACCAGTAGCTAATATTCTAATTTCTATACATACCTTTGTCTCTACTGGAATGGATTCCCTTCAGTTGGCTCAGACTCTGAGTTGAGGATGACAGAGGTGCAGAGTTCCCGTAGTGTGTCCCTGTCCTTACTGTAGTGCTCCACAATTTCTACATCATGTAGGTTGTAAAACTGTAAACAGGGCCTGAAAACTCTTCTTCTTCTTAGCCTAGACCTATTAGTAGCAGCAGCAGCAGCACTGGCTTTAGCCTGTAGCACATACAAATGAATTAAATGAGCAGCAGCCCCCAACATTCTGTCTATGTGGACTCCTTTCCGTGTCTGTATTCCAAAAGTTTTGGAATCCGCAGGAAAAACCAGCACGGAATCTACATGGATGCTTTATAGCTTTTTAAATTGTTAAACTGTGCTAGATTGGTTAATTAGCATGAAATTCAGTTGTTTATGCTGTAATTAGCATGCCACAGTGTTTATCTTGTTTGTGCAGTGGTGCACGCCTTTATACGATGTTTAGTGATTCTGAATTTCTTTGCTACTGTGTACGCTTCATGCCTCATCATGCACATGGTAGAAAATTACTATGTAGGCGTTATTAAATCCCCCCGATAGTTTATACTCCTGCATAGTAGTCAGAACCTGAATCATGATTCCTATGAGTATTATAACAACACCAACAATTTCCATTTTTAGCATACCCTACACAAATACCTTCTCAACTCCAGGCTCTGTACATGCCTTTCTCCAGGTTAAACTGACCCATTTATTCTCACCTTCATATATTCTTTCTCTTTCACACCTTCTATCTTTCCTTTCTCTTCCATACTACTTCCTCCTTGCAATCTACCATTCCCCACTATCTGTCTCTCTCAGTGCCGGCCCTTATTTCTCTCTTATATCCTTCAATATTATCATCTTTAAATCTTATTTTACCCTCTTCATCTCTACCTTTCTTTGATTTTTTTTAGCATATAATGTTCTTCTTACTGTCAAGTTTCGGTTTCTGTACCTCCTGTACTTTATTACTTATTTTTTCTCCATAATATATAAATATATTTAGATAGTTTATATATATATATATATATATATATATATATATATATATATATATATATATATATAAAATATGGTTTACTATCAAATGACTAAAAATCAAAAGACTGAATCCCAAAAAGAAAGAAAAAAAAATATTGAATGATGGAATTTTCCCCTTCTCCACTGTTGTGTGATCTTGGAGTTGGTATATATATTTAGCAGGGGTGTGGGGGATGCAGCCCCCCACATGAGGGGAGCAGGGGGGCTTGCCCCTTGCCTTAAAATGTATTCAATATTTTGAATTTTCAGTCTTTTTGGGATTCAGTCTTTTGATTTTCAGCCATTTGATAGTAAACCTTATAATATATATATATATATATATATATATATATATATATATATATATATATATACACACACACACACACACACACACACACACACACACACACACACACACACACACACGCACACACACACACACACACACACACACATTTTTCACCTGTCTCTGATGTAATCATGCTTTTATTTTTCTTCTGTTGATCTCATTTGAATAATTAATTGTGACTTCTTTTACCACTTGTATGTTTCCAAGATCATATCTATACCATTTTTATTATGCTTTAT